>NC_030810.1:38213992-38306492 GCF_001704415.2 Capra hircus | reverse complement strand
GGTTCTTTGTTTTTTACCTAACTAGCAAGAATGATAAAATCCAGGCACTAAATGAAGCAACCATAATTCCATGCAAATGTTGGACAAACAAGAATTGAGCACTTATTTTGCAGCTCCTGTGATAGATCCTTTAAATGATATACAAATTTAGAGATAAATTCATTCACTCAGTCCACAAATATTTATTGAGCATCTGTTTCATACCAAGCATTGCTCTGAGGTACAGTAGTTGATAGAACTTAGAGTCACTGAAAATAAATGAGTCAATAAGAGATTTGCAAAGCGTGATAGGAATTCCGGTGTGGAGAACAGGGTATTCTGCACTGAAGGCTTTGGGGTTTCCTAAAAATATACAGCTGATTTTATGCAAAAGAGAATGGCCTCATATTTTCTAGAGGAACAAGTATGTTAGAGGCTGGAGAGATTTGTTAAAAAGGGATGTGGTAGTGTAGGCCTGTGCCTGGGTTAGAATCCCACCCCAGCTGTACGGGTGAACTTGAACAAATTGTGGCATGCCTCTCTGACTTTGTTACTTCAGACACAAGAGAGGTCAGAAGAACCTACTTCCCAGGGTTGTTTTAAGGATAAAGCAAAATGACAGAAGAACTTGCTCCGTTCTAAGCCTGATAGATGGTAAGTCACTTCAGTCATGTCTGACTCTTTGCGACCCTATGGACCGTAACTTGCCAGGCTTCTCTGTCCATGGGATTCTCCAGGCAAGATACTGGAGTGGTTTGCTGCGCCTTCCTCCAGGGGAATCTTCCCGACTCAGGGATCGAACCCTTGTCTCTTATGTCTCCTGAAGTGGCAGGCAGGTACTTTACCACTAGAGCCACCTGGGAAGCCCAGTAGACCATAGGGGTAAGCAAAGGGCAGCTCTTCATGTGAAAGGAAACCGCCGACACTTGTGAAGAAGGTCCCTGCTTGGATCCTGAGCAGCACCCCAAGTCTCTCCAGCCCCCAGGCAGGACTCAGTGGAGCCTGGCCTTCCTTGCTGGCTGGAGGACAGCCTGCATTGGACAGCAATGCAGAGGAAGTGTGGTCCCATATATATTAATGAGATGAAGGAAAGTTTAAGACCCCAACATAATCTGTTTATACATTATACATTTCTCTTGTTATTATTCAACATTGATTGAGTACCCTCAATTCGGTAAGCTTTTTATAGAATGTCCCAACAACTCTCAATTACCTGCAGGAGAAGCAGGTATGCTAAGAAATAAATGAAACCTGAGAAAAGGCCTGTAGTCCAGATCACAGATTCGAGAATAAACACCAAAACCTTAGCTTGGCTGAGCTGTTGGCAAGGAACAAGAAGAAATCCTTGGAAGCTAAGTTTTTAGTTCCATGAGGGCAAGAACCATGCAAACCACTCCACAGCTGCTTTGCCAGTGCCTAACACAGTGTCTAGTCTGGACACATTTGTTGAATGAATTTGTTTAAAGGAATAAATTGTGTTAAAAATATCAAGCATCTTTTTTGGTGTGCTATGTGTCAGGAACTATTTAAGAGTTTTCCACATCTTAATTTTATTAAATTGTCATAACAATCTTATAAAGCTGGGTAGATATTATTATAACTTCCATTTACCAGAGGACAAACTGAAAGTTCAGTGAGGTTAAGTAACTGGCTCAAGATTGCACAGCTAGTGAGGGCAAGGTCAGAAGTCAAACCCTGGCAGTGTGGCACCAGAGTCTGATGGACTCTCCCTGTTAGGACTAGAAAAAGTGGAACCTGGATGTCTGCCTCTGGCCACCAGGTCATACTTCCTAGCTTTAAAAGTCTTGCTTCTTCATTCATCCGTGCCCTCCCTTGAACCCTACAGACAACCGGCTGTCTACATCAGTGGGGCTGTGCTCCTGACTTGGCCAGACACCCCCAACTTTCCTCCTCTCTTACTAGCTTTCAGTGTCCTGTCTCAACCCCCCCCTTTCATCTGATGGATTGTCCATCCTCAGTTTGAGGCTTCTCTGTTTACCTCAAAATACAGAGCTATCATTCTGATATTTTTATTCCTGTTTATGGAATGTCAGGTTCTTCTACTTCTGTTCATTATCTCTATTCCTCACCGTAACTCAACCAGGGGGAATAGTTAGTCTATTTTAGAGATGAGTGTGATGAAGTCAATGCTGGGATGTGGCGGGGCCCAGCTCCCAGATCCAGACTCCTCCCAGTATTCTGAATTGTTTACCCCACTTCCACGCTCACCTGCTGTGAAAAGCCCTACCACCCAAACGGTGAGACAGGCAGAGTTTGGGATGGGGTAGACATGGTAGGTGAAGCCTCCGTGCTCCCCAATGGGGCTCAGTCAGGGAGCATTTGAGAGAATACCTGTCTCCTGAGCCCGTAGTCAGTCACAAGGGCAAAGACCTAGGACAGGCAAGAGATCCGTGCTGAACTCTGATATTAAAAAGGAGGCAGTAAGAGCAGAGTGATCACTCTCAGCCTGTATATTAAATGTATTTTCCCTTTGGAAAAAAAAAAAAACCAGCAAAAGTTATGTTTCTACATAAAGGCAGTCTGTGTTTCATAGCTATTCTAATTTATGGGCCGTACGTTCCTGTGATTGTCTTGAACTGAAGAGCCAAGTAAATAATCACGGAGAGCCACAGGTAAATCACTTGGAGGTGAACTGAGCCTGTCCAGGGCCTCCAGAAATAGCACAAACATTTCCTAATTTTGTAGATTTCTTCATCTGAGCCCAGAAAACGCCTTCTCTTGTTGGCTTTGAGGTCTGACGTTTTTTTCCACTTATATCCTGAAGAGACAGCGGCAAGGTGAAACGTGAGAAGTGTTCAAAGCATTTTCGAAGAGTCCGCTTCTAATTTTCCTTCTCAATTTCAAGGCAACAATGCTGTTCACTTCATTTCCACAAGTATTTATCCTGCTACCACCTGAGCTGGAAATGGGAGGCCGAGAGAGGCATCCAGAGTGGGGAGACATGGGCCACAGCCTTCTGCAGCTTGGGACCTAGCTGATTATTTTAAATTTTGCTAAAATGCATGCCACATAAAACTACCGTTTTAACTATTTCCAAGTGTACAGTTCAGTGGCATCAAGTGTATTCATGTTGTTTTGTGATCATCAACCACCATCCATCTCCAGAACTTTTTCCTCTTTCCAAACTGAACCCTCATTTCCATTAAACAATGACTCCTCATTCCTTCCTGCCCCCAGCTCCTGCCGCCATCATGCTACTTTATGAATTTGACTACACTAGGGACCTCATATAAGAGGAATCCTGCTGTATCTGTCCTTTGAGGACTGGCTGATTTCCCTTAGCATAATGTCTTCCAGGTCCATCCATGTCAAAGCACCTGTGATTTTAAGAAGGAGAATGTTGAACCAGTGGAAATAGGGGGTTGGCCCAAAAGTTCATTTGGGTTTGTCCATAAGATGTTATGGAAAACCTGAACTAACTTCTGGGCCAACCTAGCAAGTTGACCAGGGGAGGAAATGCATATTCAGTCATTTGTGGATGTTATAAGGAACTGTGAACCTAAACTGCCACAATAAATTGAATGTACTTTTTGAACTAATACTCTGGGCGAGGCCTCAAGGGGTAAAATGAAGCAACGTTCTCAGTTGCATGGGTTGTGTCTGACTCTTTGTGACCCTATGGACTGTACCCCACCAGACTTCTCTGTCCATGGGATTCTCCAGGCAAGAATACTGGAGTGGGTCTCTATGTCCTTCTCCAGGGGAACTTCCAACACAGGGATTAAACCTGGGTCCCCCGCAGTGCAGGCAGATTCTTTACCATCTGAGCCACTGTGGATGCCCAAATGAAGCAACAGAAGATGTTTCACAAAGAGCTTATTGCTAGCACAGGAGACCAGGGTGCAGATTCAAATTCAGAAGTTAAGTGATAATTAACCTCAGAGTACAAATAAAAACACAGAAACATGGTTTTAGACAGAGAAGCCATTTCAGACAGATGTGATTGGGGAAGAGGTGGATTTTGGTGTGACCCTGAAGGATAGTTCGAATTTAGTACAAAAGGCATGGGGAAGGAGAGAGAAGACATTACAGACCAGCATGGAATGAAAGTGTGTTCACTGGCAAACTGCGTCTTGTTCACTGTTTGATGTCCTGTGCCTGGTACAATGTGTGTGTCCCCGGAATGAATGAATGCAGAGCCCAGAGGCTGGAAAGCCCAGGGTGAGGCTGGGAAACAGTGAGTAGACAGTCTGCCTTAAGTAAAGGGTCCCATGGGGGAGCTAAGGTAAGAAAGAAAATGTTGGTAGAGATCAGAATGTAGAAAACTTTGACTGTCAGACTAAGGAACTAGAACTTTCTTCCGAGGGAGAAAGGGACCCATTGAAGGTGGTTGTTCCAAGGGAGCTCATAGTGACCATTCCACACTAATTCTGATCATAAGTGTCATCAAAACACAAATTCTCCCCGAGAAGCTAAAAGTGGCAATAGCTGGGTAAATATCAATAGAGCATAAGGGTCTTCATTGGACATATACAGACTGGGTAATGTCTCCTTTAGAAGTATCAGTTTCTGGAAGCATGTTAAAGTGACAAAAGGTAGAGAAAGCTGGCAATCACGAGTCTAGTAAAGACAAAATTCCACTAATCAAATAGGAAAATGACAATTAAACTGTTGAGATTAAGAGGGAAAAGGCAGATCTTGAGGCCATGTAGAGAGGAGATTACAAAATTAAAGGATCTTGAAATTAGACACCATGACAAATGGCAGGCTTGAGTGATTGGCTAGTAAGGCAAATTTCAAAAGGAAAAGAGAAGGAAGGTTTTTGCCTTATAGAGTGCAAGGTTGGGATTGTTGCCAGGCTTTCATATGGAAAAGAGAAGGAGAGCTTCAGGGTGAAATGGCTGGAGGGAGTTGATCTGAAGCAAGGCAAATGTGGATAATCTCAAGTCACAGTCATAGGGTCATAAGGACATAAAACCTAAGGAGAGGAGAGATGAGGGCAAGAAAGAGGGAAGGAGAGGAGAGAGATGGGAAGGAGGCTGACTCTACATTTAACAAGAAGTCACTCTAACTGGTTTAAAACAAAAAGGGACATTGATTACAAGGTCACAAGGGTGTTTTATGGACTCCCAAGAGGGCAGCCAAGATTGAAAGAAGAATGAAAGCAGGAACTGGAGAGCTGTCCAGAGCCAGCAATGACCCTCTTTGTCTCTGTCCCTTCCAAGGCCACCTGCATGCCACTCTCTGCCTGCCTCTCCACTCCTCTATTCTTGTTCTCTCTTGTATGCTTGGTAGCTGTCCCCATGGCCACCAAGACGGTTTACCCCCAGTTCAAAAGACACGCAGAAGCTAACCAGTGCCCTAACTCCCTTTCCAAATATCTGGGGGAGAAAATATGATTGGTCTCTTTGTGCAGGTTCCACCTGGTGCCGTCAGCTATAGGCCAGGGCGGTAGAGGCACTCAGTGTAAACATGGCTCCTGAATGAGACTTCTGAGGCTGGGAGGGCAGTTTTGGAAGGCAGGGGTCAGGCTAGGCAGGTTCCACAGAAAGTCTGGACTAAACTGAATTGATCAGGAACCATGGAACCTTGTTAGGTAGGAGGCCTGAAGGACCATGAGCTGTTTCAGTCTAGAGAAGCAATGGCCTCAGTGGCCATAAGAACAGCCAGGGGAGGAGCCTGCAGGCTTGTGCGTGGCTCTGCAGTGACACGGCGGCTGATTCCAGTAAAAGAAGAGGGTGAAAAGCTACAATTTAAAGGCCCAGGGATTTGAGGCAGTGTACAATAACAGTGAAATAGAGATGGAAGTAGGAAACAGAACAAAAAAAAGGAGAAATCAAATATATTAAAAAAAAAAAAAAACAGTGGGTTCTACCAAGCTACTATGGTTAAACTTCAAGTTTGATTTTGATCTCCCTGGTGGCCAGAGATATCTGTTACCATTTGTAGGACTAGAAGAAGCAGCAGTTCCTCAAGAAACAGGAAGTACTTCTGACACAGATTCCTTAAGGAAATTTCTCAACAAAAATATCACAGAAGTAAATATAATAATGAGGAATAATAACTACTATTTGTTCAAAATTACTTTGTGACAGGAACTAAGCTGCATTATATATGAATTTTGTATAATTATATATATATATAATATATATATATATGACCCTAGAACTCTGTAGCTCAGACAGTAAAGTGTCTGCCTACAATGCAGGAGACCCGGGTTTGATCCCTAGATCAGGAAAATCCCCTGGAGAAGGAAATGGCAACCCACTCCAGTATTCCTGCCTGGAAAATCCCATGGACTGAGGAGCCTGGTAGGCTATAGCCCATGATGTCACAAAGAGTCGGACACGACTGAGCAACTTCACATATATATATATATGAATTATATATATTATATATAATTCATTCTATCCTGACAAGACTCCACTGGGTAGTCACTATTAAGCTCGAGTGACTGGTGAGGAAAATAAAGGGGTACAGGGGGGCCAGGAGACTTGCCCACATTCTCACAGCTGGTAGGAATGGTGGCAAAGGCACCACCAGACTTTAGGGCCATATACTCAGCTACTACAAAGAATACTGTTCTTTAAAAGGAAAAGGTGAGACGTGAATGAGAAAAATTTCAGCCATGACCAACATTCTCAAGTAGCTTTTAAGTAGTTGGTGGAAAGAAAGACATACAAATAAAAAGCTAAAGATAACATATAACACACTGTTACCATTTTTGAGAGAGAACCTGCAGTAAGTCAGGCTTTGTTTTATACGTTTCTTATATTTTTTCTCTTGATTTTCTAAATAAGCTAAGAAGTATGTATAAGTACCCTGGTCCTCTGTGTTTAGAGACTAGTTCTAACTGGGTCAAGTCCAAAATTCTTTGTCTGGCTGTCAAAGTTCTGCATAATTTAGCCTTTTTGTATCCAACATAGTTTCTCATGACTGTCCTAAAAGTGGCAGCCATATAGCAAATGAAAAGGCACAGAGTCTCAGGCTCTGCCATTTTCTTATTGTGGGAATTTGAGTGAGTTCTTTAACCCATCTGAGCTTCAGTTTCTTCATATGCTCAACAGAGAGAATGATAACTATTTTCAAGATTTTTAAAAGAACAAAAGGTTTGATGATATCTGAAGGAGGGAGGGACTGGGGATGAGGAGTTGAAGGAATAATCTACCTATTCATTTCTTCATCCCGTCAATATTTACTGACCCTGGACATAATTACTTCTGTGTTTGGTACCAAAGGCCCAAAAGTGAATGGGATGTGTCCGCCCTTGAGGAAGTTGCAGCTTACTGGCGAAGGAGAGGAAGGGCACATTTAAATAGTGACAGCATCATGCATAGTGAGAAGGGGTTAGTGATGAAGATCTGGAACAGACTTGCAGAAATATGAAATTCATTTTATTTTTTTCAGAAATATGAACTTTAAAAACAGAGAGTGAGGGAGAGGTTCTGATTCAAGATGGTGGTATAGGAAGATCCCAAACTCAGTTCCTCCCATGGACACAGTGAATGTATAGCTACTATAGAACAATTTCCTCTAGAAAAGAACCTTAAAAATGGCATATCAGGCCCTTCACGTTAGGCAAATGAGAAGTAAACCATATTGAAGTGGGTAGGAAAGACTGAAATAGTATCAAGCATCTTTTGAGACTACAATGGTTTGAAATTAGAAATCAATTACAGTAAGAAAACTGGAAAATTCAAAAATATATGTAGACTAAACAACACGCTCCTGAACAGCTAATGGGTCAATGAAGAAATCAAAAGTGAAATTAAAAAAATACCTCGAGACATATGAAAATGGAAATACAATATACCAAAACTTATGGGATGCACTAAAGTAGTTCTAGTAAGGAAGTACATAACGATAATGCCTACCTCAAGGAACAAGAAAAATCCAAATAAACAACCTAACTACACCTCAAGGAACAAAAAAAAATGAAGCCCAAAATTAGCAGAAGAAAGGAAATTACAAATAACAGAGAAGAACTAAATAAAATAGAAACTAAAAACAGAAATAAAACAAAGAGCTGGTTCTTTGAAAAGATAAACAAAATAGACAAACATCTAGCTAGACTCACCAAGAAAAATGAAAGTTCACATGAATAAAATCAGAAATGAAAGAGGAGACATTACAATTGATAACACAGAAATTCAGAGGATCATAAGAGAGTACAACAAACAATTATATGCCAACAAATGGGGCAACCTAGGAGAAATGGATAAATTCCTAGAAATATATAACCTTACAAGACTAAATTATGATGAAATAAAAAATCTGAACAGATCAATTATTAGTAAGGTGATTGAGTCAGCAATTAAAAAACCCCACAAACAAAAGCCTAGGCCCAGGTGGCTTCACTAGTGAAATCCACCAAATTAATACCAATCCTTCTCAAACTCTTTCCAAAAAGAGAGGAAAGGGACATCCTTCCAAACATAGTTTTCAAGGCCAGCACTACTCTGATACCAAAACCAAACAAGAATACCCAACAAAAAAGAAAGAAAAAAAGAAAATTCTAAGCCAGCATTCCTGATGAGAGCTTCTCTGGTGTCTCAGTGGTAAAGAATCTGCCTGCCAATGAGGGAGACGTGGGTTCAAGCCTTGGGTAAGGAAGATCCCCTGGAGGAAGAAATGGCAAACCACTCCAGTAGTCTTGCCTGGGAAATCCCATAGTCAGAGTAACCTGGTGGACTACAGTCCATGGTGTCACAAAAGAGTCAGACACGACTTAAAAACTAAATAACAACAACATCCCTGATGAACATAGATGCAAAAATTCTCAGCAAACATTAGCAAACCAAATTCAACAATACATTACAAGGATTATACGCTATTATCAAGTAGATTTATTCTAGGGATGCAGGGTTAGTTTGACACATGCAAATTAATCAACATGATACACCACATTCACAAAATGAAGGATTAGAATCATAGGATGATCTCAATATATGCAGAAACAGCATTTGACAAAATCCAACATTCATTTGTGATAAAATTCTCAACAAGGTTAGTACAATGGGAACATACCTCAAGATAACAAAGGCCATATAGGACAAGCTCACAGAAAACATTATACTCAACAGTGAAAAGCTGAAATCTTTTCTTCTAAGATCAGGTACACGACAAAGATGTCTATTTTTGCCAATTTTATTCAGCATAGTATTGACTGTTGAAATTTTATCCAGATCAATTAGGCAAGAAAAAAAAAAAAGGGCATCCAAATTAGAACAGAAGAACCAAAACAGTCACTATTTGCAGATGACAGGGTACTGTATATATATATAGAACACTCTAAAACTCCAACAAAAAATGATTCATACGAATAAATGAGTTCAGTAGAGTTGCAGTATGTTGGTGTTGTTTAGCTGCTAAGTTGTGTCCAACTCTTTTGTGACCCCATGGACTGTAGCCTGCCTTGCTCTTCTATCTATGGGATTTTCCAGGCAAGAATACTGCAGTGGGTTGCCACTTCCTTCAGAGAATCTTTCCAAGCTGGGAATCAAACCCCCGTCTCCTGCATTGGCAGGCAAATTCTTTACCACTGAGCTACCAGGGAAACCCCAAAGTTGTAGTATGCACAGTCAAAATACAGAAATCTATTGCATTTTAATATAATAATAACAAACTACTAAAGAAATTAAGAAAACAACTCCATATACAATTGTATTTAAAAAAAAAATAGCTGGACTAAATTTAAGCAAGGAGGTGAAAGGCCCTGTGCACTGAAAACTATAAGACACTGATGAAAGAAACTGAAGAAGGCACAAATAAATAGAAAGATTTTGTGCTAGTAGATTGGAAGAATTAATATTGTTAAAATCCTTACTACCCAAAGCCACCTGCAGATTCAGTACAATTCCTATTAAAATTTCAGTGGCATTTTTCACAGAAATAGGACAAATAATCCTAAAATTTGGATGGAACTGCAAAAGACCTCTAATAGTCAAAGAATCTTGAGAAAGAAGACTAAAGCTGGAATCGACATGTGCCCTCTTTTCAAACTATATTACAGTGCTATGATAATCAAAGCAGTATGGTACTGGCATAAAAACAGACACAAAGATCAGTGTGACGGAATAGAAAGCCAAGAAATAAACCCATGCATATGTGGCCAGTTAATTTCTGACAAAGGAGCCAAGAATGTAAAATGGGGGAAGAACAATCTCTCCAGTAAACGGTATTAGAAAAACTGGACAGCCACATACAAAAGAATCAATAGACCGCTATCTTACACCATACACAAAAATTAACTCAATATGGATTAATGACTTGAATGTAAGATTTGAAACCATAAAATTTTTAGAAGAAAACCTAGGCAATAAGCTCCCTGACATAGGTCTTAGCAATATTTGGGGGGGATTTGACACCAGAAGCAAAGACAAGAAAAGCAAAATAAATAAGTGAGATAACATCACACCAAAAGCTTTTGCACAATGAAGGAAATAATCAACAAAATGAAAAGTCAATCTAGTGAATGGGAGAAGATACTTTCAAAGAATATATCTGATAAGGGTTGATATCCAAACTACAGAAAGAACTCATACAACTCAATATAAAAACAATGGAGAAAGACAGTTAGTATACACACATGCAACACGCATAGATGATGGAATATTATTCAGCCATAAAAAGCACAAAATCTTGCTCTTAGGCTGGTGAAAAAGTAATTGCAATTTTGGATCATGAATTTTAAATCATTATAACTAGGCACAAATACATCCATATTAATCAAAATAGGAACCATTACAATAATTACATTTTTGCTAATGAGAAGTTTGTTTATTCCTGTAGCGTAAAAATCCATGCTTCAGGATTTGACAAAGCCTTGGAAGGCATTTTCGGCATCTTGCTGATTGTGGAAGTGTTTCCCTGCAAAAAGTTGTCTAGATGCTCTTGGTTGGTGAGAGGTCAAGTATATATGGTGAATGAGGCAAAACTTCAAAGCCCAGTTTGTTCCACTTTAGAAGCATTGGTAGTGTGACGTGGGTTGGGTGTTGTCATGGAGAACTGGGCTCTTTCTGTTGACCATTGCCAGCGGCAGCATTGCAGTTTCATTGATTTGCTGAGCATAATTCTCAGATGTAATGGTTTCGCCAGAATTCAGAAAGCTGTATCAGACCAGCAGCAGACCACCAAACAGTGACCAGGACCTTTTATGGTGCGAGTTTGGCTTTGGGAAGTGCTTTGGAGCTTCTTCTTGGTCCAACCACTGAGGTGATTTTCACTGGTTGTCACATAAAATCCACGTTTTGTCACACATCACAATCAGATCAAGAAATGGTTCATTGATATTGTGTAGAATAAGAGAAGAGGAAGCTTCAAAGTGATGATTTTTTTTTAAAAATTTTCAATCAGCTCATGAGACACCTACTTATTGAGCCTTTTCACCTTTCCAATTTGCTTCAAATGCTGAATGACTGTAGAATGGTTGACACTGAGTTCTTTAGCAACTTCTCATGTAGTTGTAAGAGGGTTAGCTTCAATGACTGGTCTCAGTTTATCGTTGTCAACTTCTGATGGCTGGCCACTGTGCTCCTCATCTTCAAGGCTCTCGTCTCCTTTGCAAAACGTCTTGAACTAACACTGAACTGTACATTTGCTAGCAGTTCCTGGGCCAAACGTGTTGTTGATGTTGCAAGTTGTCTCCACTGCTTTATGACCCACTTTGAACTCTAATAAAAAAAATTGGTCAAATTTGCTTTTTGCCTAACATCATTTCCATTGTTTAAAATAAATATAAAATAAACAACAAGTAATTAGCCAAAAAATTAAAGTGAGAAATGCACATTAAAATGATGTATAACATAACCACATTTAAGAATGTATTCCAGTATCATATATAACAAATTTCAACAATGCAAAAACCGCAATTACTTTTGCACCAATCTAAATATTTGCAACAGCATGGAGATACCTATGGGGAATTCTGCTAAGTATGTCAGAGAGAGAAAGACAAATACTATATTGTCTCACTTATATGTGAAAACTTTAAGAAAAAACAAAATAAGCTCATAACACAGAGAATAGATTGGTGGTTGCCAAAGACGGGGTGGGGGATGGGCAAAGTGGGTAGAGGAAGTCAAAAAATACAAACTTCCAGTTGTAAAGTAAAGAAGGCAAGGAGATATAATGTATAGCATGGTGATTATAGTTCATAATATTGTATTGCTTAATTGAAAGTTGCTAAGAGAGTAGATCTTAAAAGTTCTCAGCACAAGAAAAAAAATTCTGTGACTGTATGGTGACAGATGTTAACTAGACCAACTGGGTCTAGTTATTGTTATTTGTATGTATTGCAATATATACAAATATTAAATCATTATATGGACTGCCTGAAGCCAATATAGTGTCAGTTATGTCTCAATAAAATGAGAGAGAGAGGCACCTTACATGAGCAGAACTTTATTGAAAATGCTGGTAGCACTTGGTATCTGAATAAGTCCAAGGGTAAAGAAGATGGGGAAAAGTCTGGGGGGAGGAAATTAGATGGAGAAGTTGGTTTGGTTTAGTAGTGAGACATTCATTCAAAAAATATCTGGGTGGCAATGACATGGACCGGAACTGGGTGTGAGGAAAGAACAGGACCAAAATTTAGGAATAAGAAGTAGTGATGTGATAATTGTAATCACAAAATGTGGCTTTCTGAGGAATTGCATAAGATATAAGGGGAGAAGTTTAATGAAGTAACCTTGGAAACATGAGAAGAAGGAGATGCCAACAAATAAGGGAATAGAGGGGTATAGTGCAATATCCCAAAGTCATTTGTGGAGAGTTGAGAAGAGCAGCAGAATTACCTGAAATGTTTTGTTTCATTTTGTTAATCAGGATAAGAAAAGGTAAATTTTTTTCAGCCACAAATCAGAGAGAGCTATCAGTAAAGAAAAATCCAGATTGTAGAATGTTTTGAAAGCTACGGGTAAAAGATAAAAATAGAGGTAGTTGGCACTAATCACTCACCTGAGAAATTCTACAATAAAGGAAGGAAACACAGAAAATAGTGAATAAATGGGCCGTCAGGGTCAAGTGAATGGTTCTTTTCAATTGAGAGAAAACTCCACTGAGAACAAAGCAAAGCATGAGAGATATTTTGATGTGGGGTTTGGGAAATGTTCAAGAACTTGCACCAGGTAGGCTAAGTCTTCCCATATAAGATTAAACCAGAGAGCTTCTGATTGGAACATAGGAAGGGGAAATATTCTTAATCCTGGAAAACAAGTTGAATTTTGATCATATGAACTTTGGGGTGCTAAACCTTCATTTGTCTCTAGCAGGATAGCAAGAACCAAGGGAGACAAGGAGGGCTGGTGACCTGGATTTGGGGTCGACACCTATTTGAAGCAAGAATGAGAATCTGGAATGTGGGCAAGGTTAGGTGTCTAGGCTGGATAGTGAGGGCTGGGTGGGGATGGGAGCAGAGTCAACAGAATGAAATGGGTAAAGAAGGAGGTTTTGAAGGTTCTGGCTTAAGTGAGGTTTTGGAGAAGTCAGGGGAAATGACAGGAGAGCTCATTTCCCAGGGCTGCCCTCACAAATTACTCCAAACCTGGCTTAAAACAAACAGAAATTCATTCTCTCCCAGACCTGGAGGCCAGAAGTTTGAAATCAAGGTATAGGCAGAGCCCTGATGAGACGGCTGGATGGCATCAATGGCTCGATGGACGTGAGTCCGAGTGAACTCCGGGAGTTGGTGATGGACAGGGAGGCCTGGCGTGCTGCGATTCACGGGGTCGCAAAGAGTCAGACACGACTGAGCGACTGAACTGAACTGAACTGATACCTTCCAAAGGCTCTAGGGGTGAACCTTGCCTCTTCGACCTGCTGGTGGCTCTAGGCATCCCTTGGTTTGTGGCTGCATAACTCCAGTCTCTCTCTGTCTTCGTGTGACCTTCCCCTCTGTGTGTCCCAAATCTACCTCTTCCTCTCTCTTATTAAGGATCCTTGTCATTGGATTTAGGCTACACCTGATAATCCAGGATCATCTCATTTCAAGATCCTTAAATCAATTGCATGTGCAAAGAAACTTGCATTCACATGTTTGTGTAGGTACATCTTTTGGGAGGCCATCATTCAACGCACCCCAACAGGTAAAGAGGATGTAATCAGAACTAGGAGCCCACCCTGAAGGAGGGCAGAGTTGCACCAGTGTCTTTGGGTATGGTTTTGGCTTATATGACACATATGCTGATACATGGTGCAGAGGGGGATTGAGAAGGTCAAGTTGGGGAATAATGATATTAATAGTTGTGACAGTCAATATTTGGGGAATGGATTCCTTGAGGAGGATGGATGAAATGGTTTAAACTAAGTGGCCAGTTGTAGATATGTCTCTAAAGTCAGTGAATTCTGGAAGTCTTTTGCCAAGGGTAGTAGGAGACCAACTACCAAGACTCTAAATATTGATGAGAGAATGACACTGCAATGATCTGGAAGTTCCATTAAGACCCAGGAGAAAGCTGACCCTCTTTTTTTGTCCCTCTCAGCCAGGGAGCATGGGACCTCTGTGGGAAAAGATAGTTTCTTTCTCACTACTAGATGCTACCCTTGGTTTCTCTACCCCCACAGAGAAAGTACCCCTCCACACGCCTCAAAAAAACATCTTTAAGCCAATGGAAGATAGCGCAACCAGATTTCAAAATTTTTACATCCCCCTTTTAGAAAAACAAGACAAAATTTTTCTTTTTTATGTTTCTGGACTTTTTTTCTTTCAGATAGCTACATCCCTGTATCTATCCAAAATAGCTTGCGTGAGAGAAGGGACCATGTCTAGCTGCTCGTTCTTTTATCTTTAGAGTCCCGCAAAGAGCTCAATTAGCAGAGTTCGTCAAAATGAATGAGTGGATGAAAGAATACATAAATGAATGCCTGAATGAAATTGTGTTTCCCTGGTTTCATATGCATGGAAACCACCAGCAGGACTGTCTTTTAGCAAGTGTTGAAGATGGGCTCACTTGATCTGTGTCCCGTCCTTGAATTCCTGTACCAGTCTGGATAATAGCTCAGTGCCTTGTCAATAAGTACAGCGTGTTCCATGCGCAGCTGCCAAACTCTTAACAAGCCATCTGAGCGGAGGTGCTTTTGTGAAGGTGACACTTGCCCCCACCAATGTCATCTAAGGAAATACCCATCTTCCCTTAAGTGTCTCTCCTCCCTGCCTTCACATATCAGTGCACTATAAATGATGATGAGGAGGGTTTGTAAATCAAGAAAAAGGCCCTGCTTTCAAGCACTCCTTAATTAGGTAGGATGGATACAGCATCCTAGTTCATTTGGACGGGACAGTGGGGAACCGTTCCATCTCTTGCACGTCCCCACCTGGGCCCTGCAGTGTTCCCAGGGTGATTGCTCTGTGTAAGGAGTTTATACCTGCTAAGCTTCTTCTTCCTTAAGCCAGGGCTGGGAGGGATATCGTGCAGGTAAAGTCTGCCACCAGTTTAAGGAAAAGGTTTGGAGCTTCAATGTGGAGTTAAACTTTCTGTTTATTTAGTAACATATATCATCTATTTCTGAAAACAAGTGAAGGTTTCTTCTAAGATTACATAAATTAGGTCAGGGGAAAATAAACTATAGATAGATGAGAAAAAAGAAGTAGAGTTTGGAATCCAAAACCAAGCCAGGAATGAGACTATAACACAGCAATGCAGACGGAAAGCCCTGCATCCTCTGTCCATGTGGGATTCACATTTGGATCTGAGTGTTCTACAACCAGCACGAAAGGGAACCCTGATCAGCCGTACAATTTACAGCATCTGTGTCACAACGTGCTCACAGGTCAAATACTTAGTAAAACTCAGTTAATTCTGACTGGGACCGGGCAGGAATTTCTCCCGGGGATTCCTCATAACGTGGGCACTCTGTGATGAAATAAAATAAAATCTCCACACAAACAATGTATTCTGCACAGAACTATTCCTTAGTATAAACTCGCAACATCAACATCCGCCCAAAAGGTGAAAACTATAAAAGTAATTCTTTGTGGACCAACATGAGGAAACCGGTTCAGTGCTGGCCTGGCTTAAATTGGGAATAGACTTGAGAGAAGCTTGACAGCTGCCAAATGGGGCCGAGAGGAAGACGCCCTGGCTCTAGGTCCTGTTCTCTGGTGCCATGTGGGACGCTGAGAAGAGCTCACACGTTGGATCCAGGTAAAAGTGAATTTGGGGCTTCCCAGGTGGCTCAATGAGTAAAGAATCCTCAATTCAGGAGACACAAGAGATGCAGGTTCAATCCCTGGGTCGGGAAGATCTCCTGGAGAAGGAAATGACAGCTCACTCCAGTATTCTTACCTGGGGAATCCCTTGGACAGAGGAGCCTGGTAGGCTATAGTCCATGTGGTCAAAAAGAGTTGGACACAATTTAGAGATTAAACAACAACAATGAAAAGTGAATTTTAATCATTACTTAATTAGCTGTGTGCTCTCAAAGTATCTGAACCTAGGTTTACTTATCTATATAATGGTTTGATATGATCTCTTTTGTGCGGACTGTTGTTAAGTATGAAGGGCAGTGTAGATTCAGGGCCCAGCACATTGTCTGACACAGAACAAGTGCGTGAAGAGAGTAGCTATAAAGGTTTCTGTCGTGTCCTTGGGCAAGGTGAATTTCTTGGGTCTCAGTTTCCTCATCAGAAACTAACGGTGTCGGTTAGTTTGCATCTCTAGCATTCTACTTTATGATTCCATGAAATTTAAACTGTAACTTTATATAAAAAAACAGGAATACTAAAATTATGTTGTTGCTTTTGTGCAAATTTTCTCCATTTTAATAACAGTTCATACTGTACACATGTTCTCAGACCTACTATAGAAATGTGATAATATCAAACAATTTATTAATGCATAATATAAAAATAAGGAATAGAAGTTGGTGGGAAAGTCTTCAATGTAGGTAACTACTGGACTCCTATCCCTACTGCTTGCTGGATAGATTCTCATTTTCTTAGCAGGAACCTGGAGACCCTTCAGCATGCGGTCACTGCCCCATCCTCTGGCCTTGCCCCGGACCTTGATCAAATGCTAGAGTGGTCCAAACCCACCCAATTTTCTAAAACTGTGCTTTACAGTTTACACACCAGTTGTTCTGCCTCTAGTGCTTCATCCCACCCTTCCCAACTGGCATCCAGAAATCCACTTAGAAGAAATTTCTAGATGGCTAATACTAACTCCTAAGTAATCTTCTTAGAAAGATGAAGTGTGAAGGAACAAAAATAATATCCAGTGCTGGAGTTTCTGTTTCTCACTGTGCCAATAGCAATCCTATGATTTGTACCTACTATGTCCCAGGCACTGCCTCATATACACTGTCTTTTCATTTTCATAGCATCCCTTAGAGGTGAGAAGTGTGCCCATTTTACAGATGAAGAAACTGAGGCTCAGGGAAGATCAGTAATTTTCTCAAAATAAAACAACTAGATGGTTTGAGGGTGGAATTTGAGCCCAGGTTTCTGAATCCAAAGCCCGTGTTCTTTCTGTCCCACCACACCGCCTTCCCAAAGGAACAGACGCCCTCTCAGGTGGAGCTCTCTACACAGGAAGTGGGGCAGTCAGACACATGAGACACAGTGACTCCTGAAGGGGTGAAGGTAATGTGACAGTCTATTCTGTTGGCTCCAGAGGGGACTATTCTCACCTGCCTTTCTCCACTACACACACTCTCTCATCCACACACACACACACACACTCTCTCTCTCTCTCAATCTCAATCTCTTTATCAAATCAATTGGCAGTACGTACAGAAAGCCACAGGACTTCCCAGGTGGTGCTCCTGATAAAAGAACCCACCTGCCAACGCAGGAGATGCCAGAGATGTGAGTTCAATCCCTGGGTTGGGAAGATCCCGTGGAGAAGAAAATGGCAACCCACTCCAGTATTCTGGCCTGGAGAATTCCATGGACAGAAGAGCCTGGTGGGTTACAGACCATAGGGTCGAAAAGAGTTGGGCACAACTGAATCAACTTAGCACACACATTCTAATTTGAGAGCTTTCAAAAATCACGATGACCCAATTGCTTTTCTTCTTCTTGTAAATTTAAGGAGAACTTAGAAATGCTAGGACATGAGACAAGGCACAGAAAGGCAAGGAACTGAGGGAATAGGGAATATGTATCCTGACAAGAACTCATGGCATGTCATCTCTGTTTTAGGCAACAACTGCAGAATTGCCATTAGGGGGCCAGAATATTGTTTTTCAGCAGAAAGTAGTTTTCTGTGTTTGAGCATCGAAATGCAAAAAGAAAAATACCAGTACCACAGGCCAAATACAAAGCCGGGGGCGGGGGGGGGGGATCCAATTTTAAAAATGCTCATGGCAATGAAAAACTATAACTTTCCATGTGAACCAATTCATTGAGGCCTTAACATTCATTTGTTGGGAACGGAGGGGGCAGTAAAATCTGCCGTCGGAGCCAACTGGGGAGCGGCAGGCTGGAAAGGTCAGCTCTGGCTAGGGATGCGCAACTCCTCAACTTTGTTAAAATGATGGTATTCGACAGAAGTTACATCTGAGGTCAAGTGACCGCAATAACAGGGGACAAGGAGCGCTCTCAAATCATTCTCAGGGATGAAAATGACATGAAACTGACATAATATCTGAGGTGAGATGAAACTCAAATCCTCAGCAGCTGAACACTTCACCTACTGATGGGCAGCCTGACCCTCACCAATCTCATAATCATATCCGTGTCAAGAGGGGAGCAGAGTAACAGAAGGCGTTGCTCTGGCATTTTTGGGGAGGGAAGGCTTTGTCTCTCTGCTTCTGAAATGATGTTGTTAAAAGTTTCAATACTCAGCTTTAAACCTTTCAAATCAATGTCTTATTAGAAAAATTGGATTCCCCATACATGCATGGAACCTCTTCCCTTATGTAATATTTCTTCACTCTGGGTATTTCTTGGCTAGAATTTTCAGCAATAAAATGTGTGTTTTAGTTCAATGACTATCTTGATATTATTTAAAGATTCAAGCCAATGGCAGTCAAATCAGGAGGATGATCTCTAATCTGGCTTCATCTTCTAGCTTCAAAACTACTTGTGCACTACCCAGTGCAGTGGGTGCAGGAGGGGTGGGTTGGGAAGAAGATAAGTATAAATTATAATCTCTTTGCCCCCAAATAACTTGTGTGAAAGGAGGGTGTTCTGGAGACTGTTGAATATATTAACCCATGATAAAGGACTTCAGAAAAAGGAAGCCTAAACTACATTTGAATTTAAAGCAAGCATTAAAATTAAAAACCCAAAAGGAGAAATATTACATTTAGTCAGCTGTTACAAAAAATACTTCATGCTCTATCATCTGCCCTGTAATTGCTCTAATGTGAGGTTCAGTCTCGCAGACTGTACCCCCATCTATCAGTGTGTTTAAAAGAAGTTTTGGGGTATGTTTGGTTTTTTTCCCCTGAGGAGAGAGAGGGTGAATGAAGGTGTGGCTGATTTGCATGAACACAAGGGCTCTGACTTCCAAATACACCCTATCTCTTCCCTGCCAACGAGAGTGGGCTCCCCCAAAGCCAATAAATACAGTTGTCAGCAAGGGGATGAATCAGCATGTATTTAAATCAAAGACAGCCATGAAAGACTGCTTTAGTTCCGTTCCCAGGACCTGTCAAACCTCAGAAGAGATTAAACATCTGACCCTCTTCATCCCCATCATTGCTCCACAAGAGACATTTCTGTCACTATTCCTGCCACTTGGGTTTCAAAGATGCCACAAAGCCTGGGGCGACCTCTGCTACATTTCAGTGTTGTTTATTGATTTCTGACCCAGTGCTTAATAGTTTTCCCAGTCCCCCTGAATGGCTTTTGTAAGCAATGGGGTTTGTACATCTCACCGATCAATACCTTTTATATTTACAATAAAATTGAAACTGCTTCTGCTGGGGGCGCAGCCCAGCATTTGTCATCCTTCAGCGAGGGAAAACTATGTCATTATCTGAATTAAAACATTTATTTCTGATTAAGAGAGTGTCCTATCTCATTAATTTTTCCCTTTCCAATAGAATGGGAATAGAACCCTATTGATTTTTGCACTTTTACACATCTCCACTGCTGGGAAGATAATTGAGAAGTTAGCCAGAATAAATGAAGTTTCAAGTCTAGTGGGCCAGCCAATACCTTCCAAATTCAAGGTGTTTTTATGAAGCTGGATTTTAATTTGTTGGCAAGCTGAAGCAGTGGGACTTATTCGGCTGAGTAAATTGGATTAAGAGTAGAATCGGCTCAAAGCATGTCTTGGGGAATGCTGAGGGCCTGGCTCCCCCCTGACAGTCAGAGCCTTTCTTTAGATTTATGCTAAGACAGCTTTCAAATTGCCCTCCTTCAAAAATCCCAGCTCACTTCAGGAAGTGTGGATCACTGACCTAAAAGCCTATTAACTCATGTTTCCCTTCCTCATGCCCATCATCTTAAAAATAACCAAGATCTAATCGGAGGTTGAACTAGACCTTTGGATTGTCGGCACCAATTGATTACACTTTATTAGAATAACGGGACTAAATCCAAGTTTCATTAAAAGGAATTCCCTTTGTTTAGAACCCTTTTTTCTGAAGACCTTTCAATTATAAGCCCTTCTGGCACACACAGGGAATCCTACTCACTTTGATATTTTTCTCATTAGAAATTAACTGTCATTTGTTCTTATTTCCATATGCAAAACCCAAGCATTGTCTCTCCTAGAAAGGACAGAAAATGTACCTGGTCTCTAGGGTTAGAAGGAAGCAGGGGATACAGATAATTTAAACCATAGCTATCTTTGTTAATGTCTTAATTCATTACCTTCTCTGTAATTTATTTATCATTGGTCCATTACTTTTAGCATTCACATTTACTTCTACATATCTTTAGTCCTTCCAGGAAAAACAGATTTCATCCTCACATTAAAGGAGAATGAGAATGAGGTTACAACTAAAGCTCTTCCAAGTTATGGCTAAAGATAAGAATCTTTAAATGGAAAAAAATTGCCGGGTGACCTGAAAATAGAGATGTGCAGAAGCAAGAGCTCATCTAGAAACCAGGTTGAGAATTTGAATTCATGGTCAGAACTCCGCAGTTTGAGGGGAACATGAAAATCATGCTTCCTTTCAGAAGCAAAATGAAGCAGTGAAAATTAAGGAAACTTTTACAGAAAAGATTTCCTGGATTTATGAAGCTGAATTTATGTAACATAGGACAGCCTGAATTTGGTGGCATGCTCTTTGGTATATATGTGTATACATACACACATGCACACCTTCAGCAAAACAGAAACAACCAAAGAAGCACTTCAAGAAGGCTTTATTGCAAAAAAAAAAAAAAATCAGCACAGCAGATTAAAAATGCTGTGAAAGTGAAGAACTTAATTTCTGACTGCATTTTAATGCATAGTTCGAAGTACCAAAGTATGCAAAAGGTTGAATACATTCATCACAAACAGTTCTGTTTTCTCTCTTTACACCAATGAGGAATTACAGGATTACCAATGACCTTCCTCCCAATGAAGCTCAGTAATTATGGTCATTTATTATACAACTGAGATGAATGGATGAGATTTACATAGAATAAAAATATTATTTAACAGCTGTGTTATTGATGTGTGAAGTGTAATTTTAATTTATTTAAATGCTATAAATATATTGTTAATGTATTCTTTTCAAATTAACCTCCTGAACCACACACTGGCAAAACTTCAATTAATAGTGTGCTGAAATCTATTTTCTCATGTTGTGTGGAACTGTGTATGGCTAAAAATATGTACTGCTGTGATGCCTCGGCATACTTTACCAGTGTATTTTACTTTTCTCCTTGATTCATGATTTCAATTTGAAATTGAATTTCAATTGGAATCATTTAGTAAAATATATCTTCCCTTAAATAAAGGGTTCTTATTTAACTTTGAAATTGTTTTTACTATAAATTCCAAATGCAATGATTTGAGAAAAATTCTATATATTTATGTTCATTTGGCATATTGTAATATTTTTAAATATTTAGCATATTTCCATTGAAATGATAAAATGGGAAAAATATTTAAGCCAACAGCTCTATCTAATTTACTTAGCATATTAGCATAATCTCAACAAGCCTGCAAAGAAACCACTGGCTATATATTATGTTGAACTGCTTGGTACCAAAAGCATATTGTATGTCTATATGCAGAGATAGACTTATGTATTTTACTTCTGGGTTTATCTCTTTTGTATTCTGTCCATTTGCCCCTGGCTGTCATTATTCCATGCTCATCGACAGAAGAGTTATAGTTTGCAAAAACCTATCAGGTAGGCTGGACACTAGATAATTGAGGTGATGATCATCCCCAGCAAAAGACAATTGATAGTGATAGTGTCAGAGGCTGCACCTAACAAGATCTGTACCCTCTGTCTCCTTTAGCCTTTCTCTGGAATGGACCGAATATGGAATAACATGGACATGGCTGATGAGCATCCCGAGGTAGGACGGCAGTGCATAATACTTCCTGGAACTGCGATAGGATGGGGGTGTCTTTTGACACCGAGGCAGGTTATTAAATAGAAGTGTGAACTATTAAGAGATGATCTTGACCCTCAGTACATTTTTATCAAAGTCAAAAAGTATTTGACACCACTGAACAGCTTACCTCTGGTACAAGGGGAGAAATGTTTTATTAAGGAAATTCGTACTATGTTCTTCAGAAAAGAAGAACTCAGAATATACACATTTCTAAATTTAGAACAGCTTGTAGGACTTCCAGTAATTAACAGTAGTCATACATTAAGTATGCTCTGGAGTGATATTTGTAAATGAGATGGTTGACCAACCTTAATAAGAACTTCCTAAAATGAAAATAAAAAATTTTTAATTATGTTTTAAAATAAAGATGATTTTAAGTCTCTTTTGTGCTGACATGATTTAACACAGCTTTTCCTAAAAGGCTTTTCCAATCTACTCTCTTTAAATGCAGAGACGTCTTGGGGATGAAGGAGATTTTCAGGTATATACAGAACACTGTAAATGCAGATTTTTTACACAGAGGGTAAGATGCCTTCTAGATTTTTTGGTCAGCAGCTGCCAGAGCCTCTTAGGCTGTTTTCTTACACCCTATCCTATCTGTTCTGACCATTTTTTAAACTGAGGGACCACCACAATTCTTACAACCCTTACCTCCTCATCAATTTAAGTCTAAGTACTGCATATTATAACACTCTAATTGCAGGGACAAAAGCTAATGTAGCCCAGTGACAATGGACTTAGGCCAAAACGGATGAAGAAAGTCTTAGTTTTGCATGGCTATTAAACACCCTATAGTCTATATAAAAATATGCCAAGTTGAGGCTTAATAGTAATAAAATACTATGGGTAATGCCCTCCATCCTGGCTGAATGAACAATGCCCCCTGATTGGGTAATTGACAAACTACACACTGTAACACACTCCCGAATAGCCCTGCTTTTTCATTATGTTGAACAATAGGTTAACTAGATAACTCTGCACTTGGCAAAATTACTTTCCACTGACTTCAAACCATCTTCTTTTCTCCTCAAGCTACTGCTCCCTGTGATATTTCGGCATTCTTCTCCCCAGCAGTGCACTTTCAAAGCCAGTTATATGCTAGCTCAGTGGTGCTCAGATTCTTTCTGTTTTACCTTTCCCCAGGGTCAATTGCCTTTGGGAGGGAACCAATATAGATTAACAGGAAAGATATACTGCCTGATTCATGGCATTTAGAGAGGCCTTCAAATGCACACTGGCTCTTCTGGGATTGATGCTGTTTCAGTCAGAATCCTATTTGCAATTAGTAAATAATTCCCAGTTCTGAAAACGTAGTCCTTTTAGACAAAATGCAAGCAAAAGGCATATCTTTAAACCCTTGGGTACGTCATTCACTTTTTTAAATGTTTATAGATCTGGCCACGTTTTCCGGTGGACCAAGGCATTTGAAGTTCATGCAAGAATTTCTGAAGAATCTCTTTTCTGCCTTCCTGTCGGCATGAGTCAGCATGGCCAGCAGCAATACCTTAAACAAAGCTCTGAGGCCTCCCTGCCACTCCCCTCTGTGCAGCTGAGGAGGCGAGGACTGTTCACTTAATACAGGATATCGATTGATTTATAACAAAGTGATAGATATAACCATTGTCGTTGGAATTACACTGAGTTATAGCGACATAGTTTTCTATTCTACAAGCCACTCCCCATATGTACCATAACTCAAACCCTGAATGACAATAATACTATCTTTGAAATTTATATTCATGATTATAAATTAATTCTTTTTTTGGCTGGACCACCAGCAGTATGGACTTGTAATTTCCAAACAGCATTTATGGCATTAACTTGGGAATACTATCCATCAAGTCTGATGACAAATTGTGGAAGATGATGGTCTTGCCCGCCTCTGGCTCAAGCAGCCAGTTGTTTTCCAGAGAAGAAGGAACCCTTCAACAGAGAAGATGAAGGTGGTCTCCTCTACAGCCTGCCTCACAAACAGTGACAATAGCTGGCTGTGTGGCAGACTTCCCACTTCAAAAGAGGAGGAGGGACTCGGTGCATTTTTGCAGAAATCCTCTACATACTGCTTATAATAGCAATGTCTGCTATTTATGGAGATGCTGCTACATTCCAGTGCGCTATATTCATTATCTCAAATCCTATCAGTAATCCAGCAAAGGGTAGTGCTGTACCCATTTTATAGATGCAAAGGCTGAGAAACAAAGAGTATAAGTGGCTTGCCAGACATCATAGAACTAGCGAGTCAGGATTTGAATCCATGCCCATCTAACTTCACAGAGCCAAGACTTTCCGCAGATACAGGTTTCAAGACTGGATTTCCCAAGGACAATACAGAGTAGCCACCACCATCACCAACATAAAGCATCTTGGTTTGCTTAAAAGAAAAGATAATGATTCTAAATAACTGGTGGAATAGTTGAAACTCTAATAACTCACTGTCTTGACCATAGAACGATAGAACACGTTGACAGCATCAAGAATTCTGAGAGCCAAAGAACTGATGACTCAACAGACATGAGTTTGAGCAAACTCCAGGACATAGTGAAGGACAGGGAAACCTGACATGCTGAAGTCCACGGTGTTGCAAAGAGTCAGACATGACTTGCCGGCTGAACGGCGACAGCAGCAGAGCAACAATAGCTGGTTCAGGTTCTGGGGGCAGACTTACCTGGGTTCAGTCCTAGGCTGCTGCTAACCAGGCTGGGGTTTGATTGCCAGGCGGGTAAAAAAATGATGGTTGTAGCCTGTAGCATTTGCCAGCACTCATGCCATCGCTCTGCCCAGGAACGCAGGCAATATCATTGCCTTGCGACTGTGTCCTAACCATCTTGCTGGTAGGAAAACAACCATTATTTTTATATTGATTTTGCTAGTGATATACTATATCATATTTTGGTTATTAGCTACATAAAAATAAAATATTTTAAAATTAAAGAAAGCAATGCTGGCACGAATGATAATAGAATATGTTTACACAGACTTATGTGACAAAAATCAGTGTCGCCTGACCATATAAGTGGTCTCCTCCACAAACGCTTGCATCTCCTAAAAATTCTGAAACTCCACACTGCCTTTGCCTTCAAGACCTTGGAGGATCCTCTTAGGTGGTAGAGGGCAGGTCAGGGAGAGGGAAAGGAAGACTGACTAGGCACAGCAATGTCTAAGTTTCCGCACCTGTAAAGTGGAAACAAAGTGCACCTACTCCATATAGCAATGATGAGAATTAAATATACTGACTGATATTTGTAAGGGGCTTCCCTGGCGGCTCAGATGGTAAAGAATCTGCTTGCAACACTGGAGACCTGGGTTCAGTCTCTGGGTTGGGAAGATCCCCTGGAGGAGGAAATGGTAACCCACTCCAGATTCTTGCCTGGAGAATCCCATGGACAGAGGAGTCTGGTGGGCTATTGTGCACGGGGTCGCAAAGAGTCAGATATGACTGAGTGACTAACATTGATATTTGTAAAGCACTTAGAATAAGTCTAGCAGATAGGAAGTGTTCAATAAATGTAGGCTAAAACTGTGATGTTTTCCAACCTGAGGGCTTTTAACCACATCACAGCTCTAATCTGGAATACTTCCACCCTCCTCCCCATCCACCCTTCCTTCAAGATCAGCCTTTATCCCCTCAAATCACTCTTATGCACCTCCCCAACTTCTCTCTAACCTACTACACACACTTTCTCTACCCTAGGCATCAGGATGGCTGGCTTCCCATCTCTCCTCTAGACCTCTTATTTCTATTTCATTTCCCATACATTGATATTATTTCCATTTATATAATACGTACAATGTTACATATAATAATTATGTAATACATATGTAACTTCAAAAAATGACAATATGTAATGTTATACCATATATAATAATGTGTATAATAATTTATACATATTAATTTCCACTTTTTTTATCAGGCCTTGAGTTTGCACTTGCTTTTCTTTCCGGCAGCATCTAGCTCAGAGAAGATCTTCAAAAATGAGGTTGACCTGAAGCCTAGCTTCCACCCACAAAGCCAAAGAAAAAGTGAAGCCCAGAGACCTCCCCGGCAGTCCAGTAGCTACGATTCACTGCTTCTACTGAGGGGCTGCGGGTCTGACCCCTGGTTGGGGAAATAAAATCCCACATGCTGCCAAAAAGATTTATTTTTTAAGTGAGGCCCAGTTTTTCCTACTTGCTGCTCAGTTTTAGAATGCCCAGTTTTATTCTTTTCTAGAAGCTGTTTAGTTCTTTGTTTCAAGATGCTATCTGGCACATCCCCTCCCCATCTCCCCCCCTTAACACTCCAGCCAACCAACCAGCCAAGATGTTTGGGATCTTTCCTCTAGCTTTTCCCAGCTATGAACTTGTTCTCTTCCTTCTCAGATTTTCTTTTATCTCATTTTCTGTTTGCTTTGGTGTTTTTGTTTGTTTGTTTGTTTGTTTCCGTTATGAAAGATTTTCTGATCCTCATTCATTCATGTATTCAATGACTATTCTGCCATTTACCCACTTAAAGCTCTCCATTAACTTTCCATGAAGCTCAGGATATATATAAACCTCTTCACGTGGCCCATGAAAAGGGTGAGCTTACAATTTATAATTCAAACTGGGAACTTCTGCGGGTTAAAGGGGATGCTATTAATAACCACCCAGGACAACAGGTGTCAACCACAACTGTCCTGGGCAAAGTCCTCCCAAAAGGCCCTGATGATCTGGCTCCTTCTCGCCCTTCTGGCCCTTCCATGTCTCTCTCTCTTGCTCATGCTACCTCTGTCCTCTTTTAGCTCTTCCAGAAGGCCCAGGTCTGCCTTCTCAGGCCCCCTCACCTGCCCTTCCCTCTGCCTCTTTTCCCACCTCCCACATCTGGACCTTCCAGTACTCCTGATAGTCTTACTAAACCCCTTGTCCTTGACTCTCTTAACCTCCCATTGGTACCGTTAGGACCTGCCCCAAGTCACATGTGTGCATTTATTTCTGTGCTTGGGAGTGTTCGTGGTAGCAGGCCCATGTCTGTTCAGTGCACTTCTGAATACACTCCCAGCACTTGGCACAGGCTCAGGGACACTCAGGAAATATTTATGAGATGCTTATTTCCATCCTTCAATTCAGTCAATACATCAAACATGTATTAAGTTCCTACTGTGTGCCAGGCTCTGTGGTAGAAATACCACAATAATAATAGGTTCAGTCTAGAGTGACTTCACTTTCAATTTTCACTTTCATGCATTGGAGAAGGAAATGGCAACCCACTCCAGTGTTCTTGCCTGGAGAATCCCAGGGACGGGGAAGTCTGGTGGGCTGCCGTCTATGGGGTCACACAGAGTCAGACACGACTGAAGCGACTTAGCAGCAGCAGCAGGGTGATCATTCAGTTCAATTCAGTCACTCAGTTGTGTCCGACTCTTTGTGACCCCACGGACTGCAGCACACCAGGCCTCCCTGTCCATCACCAACTCCCAGAGTCCACCCAAACCCATGTACATCGAGTCGGTGATGCCATCCAACCATCTCATCCTTTGTCGTCCCCTTCTCCTCCTGCCCTCAATCTTTCCCAGCATCAGGGTTTTCTCAAATGAGTCAGCTCTTCACATCAGGTGGCCAAAGTATTGAAGTTTCAGCTTTAGCATCAGTCCTTCCAATGAACACCCAGGACTGATCTCCTTTAGGATGATCTCCTCAATAGACTCACATAAAAAGAGTTCCAAAACAACAGGTTTTAACTCGGAAGGGTACCAGGCTAAGAGCAGGGAGAAGAGAGGGTTTCAGCTCCGTGGGGGCAGGGAGGGGTGAGAGAGGGGTCATCGTGGAGCACAGAGGCTGAGCTCATGAGTGGGTTGAGTCCACAAGGAAAGGCAAGGCAGAGGTGCTCTGAGAAGGGGTGCATGGGAGATCTGTTGAGGGTACAGGTGGGATGGGGGACCAGAATGGTGATGGAGAGGTGATGGGTAATGGTCCTCCAGTCAGCTTCCTGCTACCGAGGTGCCCCTGACCCTACTCCTCCACAGTGGACCAGGGGGTGCTCAGGATCCTCTCCCTTACTCCTCGCCTCCTTCCAGTCAAGCCCTCCGTGACTTATGGCCAAATGGCCTTCCTTCCACTGGCCCAGGGTCATCTCTCTCAAGGCCGGCAGTGGCCTACTCTCTGAGCACGTCTATCTTAGACATCTTCTTGGAAGCAGACACCGGCCCTCTGGGTCACATCTTGGGAAGTAGCCTTGCTACCTTGCAAGGCTCCCAAACAGGGACATGCGTTCACTGGAAAGGTGTCTGCACGGTTCTGAGCAGGCAGGGATGTCCTTGTAAGATGGCCTGGTGAACCGGCTTGGACCGCTGCCCCTAGCTAGAAGGCAGAGCTTCCCACAGTTATCCTGTTAGGCACGGGGGGACAGGGGCTCTCCTAGGCCACCTTCTCATAGGGGATTAAGGGAAAGCCTGGGTCCCTTTGACTCTGCCGCCTGGGGCCCCGCAGAAGCCTCAGGAATCCAAAGACCCCCTTTCCTCGGAGAATCCATTTCAAGGGGGTGCAGAGACTCCTCCGCAGAGGTGCTGTGAGAGATACAATAAACCATGTACAAAACAAAGATCTCCCGGGGGGAGGGCGGAGGCCAAGCCACAGAGGAGAGCTAATCCTCCTTTGGTTTGCGGAGATGGCTCTTTCTCCTAAATATCTGTGCTCCAGACCCGGAACGTACTGGTTAGCAGTGCCACGTGGGACCTCCGGTGTCCTGTGGAGCCCTTATGCTGCTGGGGACAACCTAATCTGTTTACCCAGGCTCTGACTCAGAGAGATGCAAGAGGGTGACGGCCTGAATGGGGCCCTCTCTGCAGGAAGGCCATCTTGAAGAGTAATAGGAATAACAGCTCCCATTTTATTAATCGCTGGTGTTGCTCACTCTGTATGGCCATTTACATCTATACTTCTAGTCCTTAAAATCGAGCTTCCTGACTGGTAAACAGAGTCAGAAGTCAAATCCAGGGCTGTTTGACTGACAGGCCCTGTCCACTGTGGGACACACTTCTCCTTCCCTGAGAAGGAAAGGGGACAGGCTGGAGACACCTTGATGGCCTCAGAAGGGGGTACCACCACCACCTTTGATAGACTGTGAACCATCGGTGTTTACCCCAGCTCTGTGCATACACACAGGATGAGTTGATGGCAGAACGTGGGCTCAAGTGCAACCTTGGACAAGTCTAGCATCAACTGTAAAATCAAAACAATATCTGTTTGACCTGTCATAGACCTAACAGAAGGAAAACTAGTGAGTTTACAAGCTATGTTCCCCAGAACCTAGCTCAAGCTTCAGTGAGCATTAAAAAAAATCACTTTCTAGGGCTTGTTAAAATGAAGATTCCCTGGCCTGGGCTCAGAGATTCTGAATTAGCTGTTCAGTAAGAGGCTGGGGCATCTGCATTTTACCCGTTTTACCCTGGTGATTCTATGACCAATGAGGGAGATGTTGAGAAACCCTGGCCTGGCTGGCGGTCAGTGCCTCCCAGCGGGAATTTGCAGGTGGAGACGTAGGATCCAAAGTCCCCCAGTCCAGCTTCACCCAGAATGCTCTGCTTTGATCTCTTTTATGTACTGGGTTTTTTAATCAGATTTCATTTGCAGGAGACTTACACGATTTAAACTCTAAAATAAAAAATAAAATAAAGACAATCACAGTGCACTGCTACATGTGAAAATGCTTTGGGTAAGTTAAAGATGCTTTCCAGATAGCAGCAATTTTAGTCTTACCTAGGCCATCTGCAGCCCTCAGGGAATGAGCCATTCTGGCCAGCCTAATTTTCCCCACGGCATTAAAGCTTTTTATTAAATGTTAATCGTTTTGTGGGGAATATGTTACACCCTTCCCTGACTTTTAAAACGAGAATGAGGAACACAATTTAACTGTTGTTTGAAAGTTTAGGACCCTTGGATATTGTGTGGCCATCCCAAAGGGAAGTCTTGCCAAGCTTAACAGGGAGGGTAGATCCCTTAGATGCTGCTTTCAGCCTCTCTGACACAAGCCAGGGTTGACACAACATCTTAGGAAGGTAGAGCAGCATGGTGAGAACAGGAGAGCATCCGGGATTTGGGTGACAGGAGGAGCTGGGTCTCACTTCCTTCATCTGTAGAATAAGAGGTCAAACCGAGCAGCCTCCAGAGCCAGAAGTCAGTCTCCATGGTGGGGGTTGCAAGCTCCACTGCCTTCAGGGGCCTAGCAGGTGGGGCTGGTGGGGAATAGGGGAGCAATGCCTGCCTGAAGCACACCCAAATAGTGTCAGCAGACTGGGAATGGAGTGCGAGTGTTCCTAGCCATCAGGTCCTCCAAGTTGTCAAGAAAAGTTGAAAATCTGGATTTTTCTGAAATCTCTGGATTTCATAAATGTTGGCCCCTGTGGTGGATAGGGCTTCCCAGGTTGCTCTAGTGTTAAAGAACCCATCTGCCAATGAAGGAGACATAAGAGACACAGCTTTGATCCCTGGGTCGGGAAGATCCCCTGGAGGAGGACAAGGCAATCCACTCCAGTATTCTTGCCTGGAGAATCCCATGGATGGAGGAGCCTGGCGGGCTATGGTCCACAGGGTTGCAAAGAATGCGACACAGCTGAAGGGACTGAGCGCGGACGCATGTGGTGGGTAGGGTGGGCTAGCCCACTCATTTCTACCCCATTCTCCTGAGAGACCTCCTGTCCTTCAGAGACCAGATTGTGACACGTTTCCCATTTCTTCATGGTTTAGGTTTGGGATGTGATTTAGGTTGTGTCAGCAAGATTCAGTCACAGTTGTGAAAGGCAGAGTGGTGCCAAGGCTGCGTTCCAAATCCCCTTCTGGAGCCCTAGCTGTAAGGAAGTCTGGAAACACGGGTCAGATGGAATTCATCTGCGGGCAACTTGGGGCCTGAGGTCTCTTCTGCGTCTAACACTTGTTAGACAGCAGAGTAGCAGCTGCCAGAGTGGACACCCTCAGGGGCTATCCTAGTGGGAGAAGCAGCCACATGGCCACCTACACTCACCCTTTCTCATCAAAGGTCTCCCTGCTCCCCTCCTCCACTCCTGAGGGACCCTTGGGTATTCATGGACTCTGGAGAATCTGGGACTCTTGAATCCTCCTCTGAACACAATGCTCGTGTCTTCTCCCAGCACGAGGATTAAGGGCACGCTCTTCTGGTTTCCAAAGAGGGGACTGCTACTCTTCAGGCGGGGTCCTGCCTGGATGGTTGGCACGCGGAGTTCTCTGCTGCTTCCCTCCATCTCTTTCAGTGTGTTCCAAAGAGAGCAGCTGGGGGCTTCTAACAAGGGTTCAAGTTTCCAACTCTGTTACCCTTGAGCTGCCCAAACTGGATTTTATCTGCTCCAGTGTATGTGGGCAGGCAGATTCTAGTGACTTTTAAGGACATAGAGGAGCTGCCATTTCACACATCATGATAGCTGTTGTTTTTTGCTCAGTCTGACACATCATGATAGCTGTTGTTTTTTGCTCAGTCTGACTCTGCGACTCCATGGATTGTAGCCCTCCAGGCTCCTCTGTCCATGGGATTTCCCAGGCAAGAATACTGGAGTGGGTAGCCATTCCCTTCTCCAGGGGAATCTTCCTGACCAGGGACTCACATCTCCTACACTGGCAGACAAATTCTTTACCACTGAACCACCTGCGAAGCCCCAACTGTTATATGCCAAGGGCCTATTATGTGCCAGACATCATCTCGAATCCTCACAACAACCCTGAGGGGCAGTTGCTGCTGCCCCCATTTTACAGATGAGGTAACCTAGGCTTGAAAAGCCTTGTGACTTCCCCAGGGTCCCACAGATAATAAGTGGCAGAGCCAGAAGTCAGAAACAAGCTCTTTTTTTTTTTTCTCCTTAATCCTTATGAACCAAGGTCCTGGGTTACTCCTGGACACAACAGATTCTTATTTTAAAAAGTTGCTCAGACACCAGACTGAGCCGGTAAGTGGGTTAGATAATGTGATTCTGCCTCCTAGTGGTCAGGTGTGGCATGGCTATTCACCATGCCACAGGTGGGGCGGGGAGGCCTCTGTCCTGCTGCCTCAGGGGCCCTGGCAGCTGGTTGTTTCAAGAGAGGGCTTGGCCACTCTGGGACAGTAAGGCCTGGGAGTGAGTGAAGGCAGTCAGCTTGCATTCTCAGGCCTTCTCACCTTCTCCCGGGGGAGTGGCAAGGACAGCCTGCGGCGCTCAACTCTTACCTGGCCCCAGGCATGTAGAACACTGACCCACTGACTCTCCTCCCGTGTGCCAGGCACCTGCTAAACTTCTACAGCTGTTGCCTCAGTTCCCACTCTTTCCACAGGTGGTGATTACCCACTATTCCTTATTATTCAGTCCTTCAGATCTGTGCATGAGAAATTGTCCCCCAGTTATACCTTGGAAGGTGGTGCTGAGAACACTATAGTTAACCTAACCTGAACAGTTTCAGCACCTTGAGGGCCTGCCTTTCATAATAATTATTGTTAGATATACTGTGTACATAGTTCCTTTTAAACCTTCTAACCCAAATTTTTCCCAATCAGTACAATTTCAATTATTTGTTTCCAATGCAAAAAGTAGCGTGAACACCCTCAATAAGAACAGCTGCTTCTGAGACCTTCTTCTGATCCCCTGCACTGAGGATTTTGAGTCCCAGAAAACTGACACCTTTCTTCCAGGAGTGCATGTATCCCACACTCCGACGTGCCAATTAGCTAAACACAAGGTTTGTCTCTCCCTCTCCTGAAAACGCACATCTCCCTGTTCTGAGCGTGTCTGTTGTCAGATGCTGTGGGTCTCAGCGGGAGCTCTTCCAGCCCCTGGTGACTTTGAGTGGCAGCAACATTCTCTGCTGAGAGTAAAGAGCCCCTGCATGGCCGGGCCACGTGCTACTGTTGCTTCCGTAGTGATCTCACAGCACAGAAGTCCTGATTTCTTTTATAAGTATTCACCTTAGTGGCTCTGTAATAAGCCATTAAGTTGCATATCCCTTGCCACCCCAAAACTGTATGTTGCTTAAGCCTAGAAAATAAATTACTCTGTGATAATTTGACCTTTTATTTAAGAGTATCTCTGTCTTACTGTCTTAATTGCATTCTTCTCTTCTAAGCCTATCTTATGCCTACCCTTGCACTGGTGCTCTGCTCAGGTATTGCCTCCTCTGGGAAGCCCTCCCTGACTGTTTGGGATGAGTTATGTCTCTTCCTGCCCTGCCTTCAATAAGCACAGGGGCTTATTGAGAAAAGCCAAACAATATAATTAAGATGGAAGCACATGTATATGCATCTATGTATAAAGTTCAAAAAGAATCAATAAAACCTCAGATAAGTAACTTCTAATTTTTAGGGAAAGCTGTCATTCATATGGATGAGCATCAGCACCTTTTTAAAGCCACTTAAGTGTTTCATTAAACTAAATTAATAGTTGTAGCCCCTTTCTAAAAATTGGCATTCTGATAACACTATCAAGAACCATATTGAAAAATGTTACTTGCCCAAGGGACCACAAATAAATACATACTTAAATAAAACCAAGGAAATTTAATTAAGTGTATGAACAATTATACTAAATGATTTCTCCGGGAAGCCAATGGGAAATTATACCTAACAAATAGCTACAGAATAAGGTCTGTTGTTGAGAGGTTATTAAGCTAATCAGATAATCAAATTTCACCACCAACCGTAGCCATCTGATTTGCCCATGTCAAAATAAAGCCATTGTTAACCCTTCCTTAATGAAATCTGAGTGGGGAGGAGGAGGGCAGCTAGTTTCATAATATATCTTTTTTTAAAAGTAAGGCTTACAAACATTTTGCTTCTCCTAACTCCAAAACAAGATTTTACTATTGTTCTGTAAAAATCTGAAACTATTCAGATTTTTTTTTTAAAAAGGGGATAAAATTGAAAATGAAATTCATAGATGTTTTCACTAAATTCATCAATGAAGGGGGAAATAAACAAATAGGCTTTGCTCTCAAAATTTGGTGAAGCAAATTTGTTCCAAGGCTAAGGTGTTCCTTGCCAGTTTTAAACCCAAGATGCATTTTTATAGCCAAGAACTAAAACCCTGAAACACAGTGATCCACAGAATAATGGAAATGCTGACACAACCTTCACTTCGGCAGCGGGAATGGTGCCACTATAATTTATGGAGAACACATTTTGGTTTTGTCAGGTTTTTAAACATAGACTGTTATAAATTTGAAGGAGGACTGTCTTGTTAAAGCTTCAAATGGCATGTGTTAGTATTGGGGTATGCATCATGTCCTATATTTGGAATGGCATTTGTAGAACACAGCTTTTTCCAATGGGAAGAGAGGACACTGAATCCTGTTTTGTTTTCCGAACAATATTCTCTGATTAAAAGTGTCATGGTCATCCTCAGTGTGCTCATAACCAGCTAGAAGATCCTAGGAAAATTGTCCATCCACAGACAGGGTTCCTTTCCTACCTTTCTTCACTCGTGTGTTCATTATTTGACAAATATTTATTGAAGGTATTCACTGTCATGTCTTATCTCAGACAATGGAGATAAAATGTAATTATGGTGCTGTCTCTGCCCTCTAGGATCTTATATTTTGCAGAAAGAAAGATTAAAAAAAAAACACACAAAAAAACAACACTGTATGTGTATAGATATTGTGTGCGTGTATGGTGTGTGTGTTTAGCATTCAAACCACACATCCTTAACCAAAGGGAGAGAAATCTTCCTGACCACTCCCACAATGCGGGGGGTGGGGGGAGGCAGCAGGGGATCCAACAGCAGATGATGAGCCTCACTGTGGGAGTTACTGGGTGCTTGGTAAAGAATATAAAAGTTAGTCTGAGAGGTCTGGATGCTGAACACAGAGTCCATTCTCTGGAGCTCTGGAACTGATTTCTTTAGAGGAGGGCGTAGAGTACTGGGTTACCCTGAAGACCAATCTGTCTTTTACTGTATCATCCTTTTGCCCTACTTATGATGCCTTTGTGCAGAGCTGTCATTTTTGTGATTCTCTCTGAAAAGAGTTATTCATGTTGATTCTCTTTGATGTGGGGTTTTCTTTGAGGCAATTGTCATTACTATAAAACTTGGTATAGGTAGAAACTGCAATAAGCATAAGTGGACTTGTCTGTCCATTCCACCGTTTTCTAACAGTATGACCTTGAAGCCTCAGGATTTGTACCCTGTGAAATGGGGATGAGCCAAGGCCATCCCTCTGATGAGTTGGGACATCACAAGAGTCTCAGTGAGGACCACTGGGGAGCAAGATTCATGGCTCAATCTATCAGTTAGGGGCAGGAGGGGAGATGGACGGAGGAGGAGAGGGAGAAGCACCAGAACACTGCAAAAGGATGCCCCTAAATATGACAGGACCTGCAATGTGTCTTCCAGTGGAGTACCACACAGCCATAAAGAATGATGCTTATAAAGGCCAAAAGAGCAGCCCACATCTATTGCACACCCACTAAGCTAGGTGCTATCTTTCAATTATGTCATTTGAGTGTCACACTAATCTTTCGTTTGGAGAGGAAACTGAGCCTTTGTTGGGCAACTTTCCATTCTGGGGTAGTCTCACTTTGTGCCTGATGTCTCGGATTAATCATGAACAATGTCCCCCTTCACTCCCATAGGTGTTCCTATTTGGGTGATGTCTTGTATGGTTACCCCAGTGTCACACAGCTAATAGGTGGCAGAATCAGGATTTGGACCCCTACAGTCTAACTCAAACCCACATTCTTAACCACTATGGTATAAATATGTTTGTCACAAAATTCTCGTGGGGAAAAAAAGAGTACAAAATTATATATGCATTTTATCATTGTTTTTGAAGCATTCTGTGCAGAGAAAAAACTCTAAAAGGAAATGTATGAGTGATTAGGTATAAGTGTAGAGAATGTAATAGAGTTTTTAAATAGTTCTTCCTACTTTATGAGTTTTCTAAATTTTCTTCAATTAGAATGTATGACTTTTATAATGAAAATAGTATTTTTTAAATGCAGGCATAAAAAGTATCTCAAGTAGTATTTCATGAACAAGTATTATTTGATATTTTAGATGCTATCAAAGATTAAGCATAATGAAGCCAAAAAGAAATGAAAAGGGAGCAGGAGGAGGAAAAGGAAAAGAGAAAGCCTCTGGACTAAAATTCATGAACCCAGAGATGAGAATCTGTAGTCACTCCAACTGGCCATGGTCTGACTTTGACCTTGTTTCCTTGGGAGCCCCTAGAGATTCAAATCTAAGGGAGAACATAGTGAAATGATTACAAATACAGAAAAGGCATGTTAGGGTCAACTGGGACGATTTTCATACAAACTAACAATTAGATGATATTATGGAAATACTGTCAATTAAAAAAATATTTTTAACTAGGATGATGGTATTGTTATTATATTATGAGTTATTTGAAAGAATGTCCTTCCTCCTGGGAAATGCATGCTAAAACATTCAGGGATGAAATGTCATCATTGTCTCCATAACTTACATTCAAATGTTTCAGGAAAAAAAGTTTGTGTGTGTAAAGAGAAAGAGCAAATCTGATAAAATATCAACAGCTTCTTCATCTATTTGGATGAGATATGGATGCTCCTTGTATGTTTGGTAATTTTCAACATAAAATTTGAGATGGATTTTTTAAAATCCTTTTGAAATAATAAAGCAAGAAAACAAGACTGAAAAAATATATCTTAAAATAATAACTATGTATGGCAAAAACCACCACAATACTGTAAAGTAATTAGCCTCCATTTAAAATAAATAAAAAATAATGATAATAATAATTAAAGGATAAATGTATGAAAGCCAGAGATTTCAATAGTAGTTATATGGCATAAGTGCATTATAACCCTGGGCAAGCCTTTCTAACCTTCAGTTCTTCATCTGTAAAATAGTGGTGATAATAATACCTACCTTACAGGCTTTTGCACAGGAGTAAAAGATTATGAGTATAAAGCATTTATTACTGTGCATATCTGTAGTTCATATGAGCGAAAAATAATCAAGTGTCATAAAATAGGAGCTTCACAAAGAACTCTAAGCCTTTGAGGAATTTAAAATGAAGGAAGGTTTTTCCTCCTGTAGCTCTGTTTTCCATGTAAATACAACTAAACTTGACATTACATGGAAAATTCTAAGAACTCAGAAGTTTGAATAAGATGGAATCATGGAATCAGGTAAGCTAATAGTTTTTTTGGCTCTGACCAAGTCTATTCAACTATTTGGTTCTTACTGTAATTGTGTTTGTCTGTTTGGCTTTGTTGTGCTTTACTGTCTACCTGTGACCTAGGGCTCCAGGGAAGGGCAAGGGAACTCAGGTTCAACACATGTAGGGGGCTCTGCCAGGCTCCCCAGCTTAGTCAGAGCACTCTTAAGTGGAGGATAACCCTGGATGTCATATATCAATATCCTAACAAGACAAAACAACAAGACCACTGCATCTTAAAGGAAATCAACCCTGAATACTCATTGGAAGGACTGATGCTGAAGCTAAAGCTCCAATACTTTGGCCATCTGATGCAAACAGCTGACTCATTGGAAAAGACTCGAATGCTGGGAAAGATTGAAGGAAGAAGAAGAGGGTGACAGAGGATGAGATGGTTGTATGGCATCACTGACGGAATGGACATGAACTTGGACAAACTCCGGGAGATGGTCAGGGACAGGGAGGCCTGGCATGCTGCAGTCCATGGGGCCACGAAGAGTCGGACACAACTTGGTGACTGATCATCAAGTACTAGTAATGATGATTATAATACTAAAAAATGCATCTTCAATATTCTATCGAAGCACACATTTATTGAGTGCTTATTATATATGTGCTGAAGATGTAGAAATGAATTAAAGTCCTTGCTCATAATTTGGTGGTGATGGAGAATGACATGTACATAATTTATGATAATGATACATTTGCACAGCATTTTATAGTTTACAGACCATTTTCCCTATATTGCTTCACCCAGCTAACTCCTGAGGTAGCATCCATGGTAGCAAAATATCTTCTCATTGATTGCCTTATTTAATCATCACAAGGTGATGCCACGACAAGCTACTGGGTGGAGAAAGCTTCAGTTTGGATCATCTGTATCATGACATATCAGTACCCTAACCCTTATTTAACCTAAGACAGGACACACTCATCTTACTCATCTTTGTATCTTAATTCTCTGCAAGGAGCCCAAAATGTAGGAGTGATGCAATTAACACTTTTTGAAGGAAAGAGGGAGAGAAAGGGAGTCATTTTTAACTCTAAGAATTTATCAAGCCCCTACCACATACATAATACGTGCTAAACACTAAGGAAAATGCAAAAAGAAGTTTAAGAGATGAGGTCCCTGTCCATAAATACTTTTAGGCTAATATCAGCAAAATAGTTTAAAGAGAGTAAGCACAACTTACCTTTAAGTAAGAAAAAAAAAACTAACAATTTTTTTTTTTAATGATTGCCCCTGGATGTGCACTTGATCACAAATCAACGTTATAATTGTAAGGAAATACAGTATGTTTGCAATTTAATTTATTGCAAGTTCATGAGAGTGTCTTCTCTTGATCTGTAACATTGCCAAATTAAACTAAGGTTCAGTTGGCAAAGTTTGCACCAAATAAAAATTCCAATGAAAAATCTCAGTGAACTGAAAATCCCCTTTAAACAGGAGCTCCAATGTCAGCATTACAATTTCACTTACATATTCAATAGCCGTCTCCCTTCATTACAAATAATAAACTAGTATCTCTTTTAAATGTACAGGTATTGAGGTATATATGCATAAATTAACCTCAACTCACATAAAGAAGAAAAATCCATTTAAATCTTCATTTATTTTTTATTGGCTTTTCCACTTGTCATAAACAGTTTGTAACCAGAGATATATCATCATACTAAACATCATGTAAAACCTCTCACTCAATAATCCAATTGATATCCAGGTAATATATCCAGTGGCAACAGTTCTCAAATGGGCCATTTTATAACCTAGGCAAAGGTTAATCATCCTTAGCTTTCTAAGTGTGATCTTAACCGAACTCCTGCTGCTTAGTAGTGGCTTTCAAACAACATCCTGTTTTATGGTTAGCTAATTATTCTTTACTAACATTAATGCATCCCAGAACTGGGAACATCAAACAATATGCTGAGAGAAATGTCTATTATCTTTATTGTTGTTGGATTTTTTTTCCACACTTAAAAAATCTTGTTTACAGCATTCCTGCTGAATACTTAAAATTTTATCTGTCCTTTACTGTGTTCATTTAGCTATACCTTTCCCTTAATTTCCAAATAGGTAAGATAAGCCTCAAAACTATATAATCTGTACAATGTAAGCAAATTTACTGAATAAATTAGGAAATTAAGGAGAACGTAGGAGTAAAAAATTGAGAGCCTAGAGTGAACTTAGTGCCCTAAATGCCCTTCAGGAACCCCTGAACATTAAATGAAGCTAAACCACAAATTCAGTTCTGAATTTTCTAGCAAGCAATACAATCGGGTAAATATAATTTATTCATTCTCTTAAATGATAAGATCTATTTAACATATTAGATGAAAGGCATTTTGTTGGACACTGATTATGGAGTATAGGATAAAAAAAAAAGACTCAAAATTTTCCCTTGGAGAACTTGCCATTCTGTTACGTAGACGAATTTTCACAGATATATAGTTATAAACTGAAAATTTTATAAAGGAACAATTGTGTTCTAAGAGAGCAAATATTAGGGAAGATCAAAATTTAGAACGGGGGGATTGAAATTTAACCTGAGTTCTCCCTAATTTGCCCTCTGGTTTGTATTCTTTCTTAATAATCAAACTTCAATTTTTAGCTAGGCATATTGCTGCCCCAATAAAACACTACATTTTCCAGCATCCCTTGCAGCTGGAGATGACCATATGACTAAGTTGTCACCAGTAAAAAGTAAATTGAAATACTGGGTGGGCTTCGGGAAATGTATCCAAGACATCAGCCTTAGCTGGGTGAAGCATCATTTGTGGCCCCCACTTCCTCCTCTGTGCATGCTCACTCGCTTTAGTCATGGCTGACTCTTTGCGACGCTATGGACTGTAGCCACCAGGCTCCTCTCTCTCTGGGATTCTCTAGGCAAGAATACCAAAATGGATTGCCATGCCCTCCTCCAGGGTATCTTCCCAACCCAGGGACCGAACCTATGTCTCCTGCATCTCCTGCATTGCTGGCAGATTCTTTACCACTGAGCCACCAGGGAAGCCTACCCCCTTTCTCCTACCAACAGCCGATAATGGCTCCTGTGGCCATTTTGGACAGTGTAGTGATCTGGAAAATGAAAGGCATGTCCTGACGATGGCAGAGAAGAAACATGGAAGTCTGGATGACACTCTGAAGATGAACACTAGACTCCATATCCTGGTTCAGTTCAGTTCAGTCCAATCCAGTTCAGTTCAGTCGCTCAGTCGTGCCCAACCCTTTGCGACCCCATGAATCGCAGCACGCCGGGCCTCCCTGTTCATCATCAACTCCTGGAGTTCACTCAAACTCATGTCCATCAAGTCAGTGATGCCATCCAGCCATCTCATCCTCTGGCATCCCCTTCTCCTCCTGCCCCCTATCCCTCCCAGCATCAGAGTCTTTTCCAACGAGTCAACTCTTCCCATGAGGTGGCCAAAGTATTGGAGTTTCAGTTTCAGCATCAGTCCCTCCAATGATTTTCTTTAGGATGGACTGGTTGGATCTCCTTGCAGTCCAAGCGACTCTCAAGAGTCTTCTCCAACACAACAGTTCAAAAGCATCAATTTTTTAGCACTCAGCTTTCTTCACAGTCCAACTCTCACATCCATACATGACCACTGGAAAAACCATAGCCTTGACTAGATGGACCTTTGTTGGTAAAGTAATGTCTCTGCTTTTGAATATACTATCTAGGTTGGTCATAACTTTCCTTCCAAGGAATAACCATCTTTTAATTTCACGGCTGCAATCACCATCTGCAGTGATTTTGGAGCCCCCCCCTCCCCCCGCAAATAAAGTCTGACAGTTTCCACTGTTTCCCCGTCTATTTCCCATGAAGTGATTGGACCAGATGCCATGATCTTAGTTTTTTGAATGTTGAGTTTTAAGCCAACTTTTTCACTCTCCTCTTTCACTTTCATCAAGAAGTTCTTTAGTTCTTGTTTTCTGCCGTAAGGATGGTGTCATCTGCATATCTATTGAGGTTATTGATATTTCTCTCTGCAATCTTGATTCCATCTTGTGCTTCATCCACTCCAGCATTTCTCGTGATATACTCTGCATATAAGTTAAATAAGCAGGATGACAATATACAGCCTTGACGTACTCCTTTCCCAGTTTTGAACCAGTGTATATGTAGAACATCCTGGTTTTCTACATAAGAGATATATAAGTGTTTCTTTTCTTGTTCAGCCCACTGCTCTTTAGTTTTTACTATTTTATGTCGCTGAACATAAACCCAACTGACTCCATAGCAAAGAGACAGTCAGGCAAAGGGTTGAGAAAGGGGATTCCAGTTAGCAGTCATGAAGTTGGAAAGACCTTGGTTTACTTCAGGGACTGAAAGAAGATCAGTATAAATAATGCCTAAGGAATGACCATACCTGATGAGACAAAGAGATAAGAGCAGATCCCTCAAGCTCCGGGTTCGAGTTTATTCCAAGTACCTCAAGAAGTGTTAGCATAAGGTCAGTGGTTTCCCAACATTTTTGTTGGCCACTGAGTCCCTTCTTCAAATAAAATCTAATGCAGATGCAGAAAACAAATAAATGCAGAGCTGCTCAAGGTAAAATCAGGAATCTGGGTCTCAGAGCCTTTTGCTTTTACTCCCAGCCTCAAAGCAACTTCACAGCTCCTTAAGCAACCCAGAAGACCCCTCAGGCTCTTAAAACTATGGTGTAAAACACATAGAACTGAATGGTTCACAGTGTCCTTCAGGTAGACCAAGCACTTTTGGAGAAACGTGAGACTTCCTAGTATTGAGACCAGAGAGAAATTATTTCTGTGGGTCTTCACAGAAAGGAGTTGGTAATGACTTGTCAGCCAACGCTTCATGCCAAAACACAATTCAGAGAAAGCAATTTTAAGGGTCAAGGAGAGGATAGCAGGATTGGAACAAAGTAAAACAAAGCCACCCAGCTACTGTGTCCTCCTGTGGGCTGGCTTAATCCAGGACAGCCTGAGCCTGGCCCTGGGATGCTTTTTGTCTCTTTCCACCCAGTAGGCCCCTATCAAGCTCAGTCTCAGCTGCAGTCAAGGCTGCTGCCTGGAAGCCCACTCAACAGGGGCTTCTCACAGGGTGGGTACTTCCCCGAGCCAAAGATTCCCATCACACACTTGTTAGGCCTGCAAATAAATTGGCAACACAGCTGAATTTAATCTTTTAATTCCCCCTTGAGAACCAATTTCTCCAAGCCATTCCCATGTAGACAAAAAGATTTTGTCTCACTAAACCTGTTTATTGACCAAAACTGTCGCCTCTGCTCTGACCGCTGACCTTATCTGAATATTCAAATCTATTACAGATCGCAAGTTCAAATGATTTTGGTGCCCTCTGGAAGCCCTGTTTTCATAGTGAGCTGATTACGAATGACAATATTATAAGGGCTTTAATTGAGATTCTACAAACAATTTGCACCCTGGATTTACAAACCTAATATATTCAGAAGTGTGAATGCTGCTGACACCATTTTTTTTTTTTTTTGGAAGGCAATGTTGGCTATCTGTCTGTAAATGCTGCCACTTCCCCTGACCAACAGACTTACCCCTCTCAACACAAACTTTATAACCTCTTAACTGGAATCTGCAAACAGTTCTGCACTGCAGAGAAAACCTTTTGTATTCTGGAGGCTTTGGACCTTCTTCACTCAGCCCCGCTCGTGTGATAGAAGTAAATGAGTCAAAAATATAGATTCTAGGACTTGCATTAGCGCTGTAGTGTGCAAGCTACTCAATTCCTCTTTATCTCACCCTTCTCAGCAACCAAGGAGGATAAAATAATGCTATGCCCAACTGACAAGACTGATGTTCAGATGGAATTAATTAATTGCTGATAAAGTTTTAAAAGTCAAAGGAAGAACTTACAAGCTGTTTTTATTAAACAGACATGTGTTAAACAATGTAGATACACCCAAGAAAAATGTTAATAACATTAAGCCCTAACATTTATTGAGTATTACATGTCAGGCCCTGCATAAGTGCCTTAAATGCACTATCTCACTGAATATATAGAAAAAGTCAGTAAGGCGAGTGCGGTTACTATACCCTTTTCAGAGATGAGGAAAACTGAGGTTCAGAAGACTGTGGAGCTTGCTTGATGCCTACCAGCAGGAAACTAAAACTGATCATCATTATACAGAATTTGCTTGTTTTATCGAATTTTCAGCCTTGCCCTTAAAAATACGAAAGAGGGAGTGATGTGAGCAGCTATAAACTGCCAGCTATCACCTCAGATGGGTTCAGCTCCTTGATTTACCAGCCGTGCTTGGAACAGGCTTGGTTTTCCCATTTGCTCAGTGGGAAAGAGCTTGCTTATTTGCAGAAACTGTTGTTCTTGTCTAAGAAGTAGCACATCATGGAGAACCTGTTCGTTTAGTCATCCTTTTTCTAATGTTTGGTGAATACCGTGACCTGGAAAGCTAGCTAACAATAAGTAAGTTAAAAAAAAAAAAACAAAAAAACTTGGTTAAAGAGAACCTCTGATCTACACTTTTATTGATACAGCTGGCAGTAGAGAGGAAAATCTTTTCTTTCCACATGCCTGTTGTTCCAACCAGTAGAAAGAAGTTTCTGTCTCTTGTTCTTGCTCTGATAAAATGAAGTACATCCGTTCCAAATCAGCTGGTAAAGTATAACCCTTCTGAAAGAAACAGCCTGGCCAAGCAACTAATACTCCAGAATTTCAGAGTTGAGAACTCACTACAGGTAATTTACAGCCTAAATTTACTCAATGCTCTTCCAAGACAGCCTATTTAATCAAAGTTAACCAGTGAAAATTATGAAGCTTCTTAATTGAGCTCTCCTATGGTGGTCTTTCAAAACAGCAGTGCAAGCACCACAGAAAATAACAAAATGAATAAACTACACTTTTCTCTAGTTCCATTTTCAAATATGACGTCTGGAATGAAGAGTTTAGATCTCTAGGTGGTGATCTTCATGCATAGTATAGTGTTTGTCCTGAATTTCATTGCTTTGAAAAAAAGATATGAAAAGTCTTGATTTAGTTGGCATTTAATGTGATTTTTATATAACTTCTGTGATATAATCAGTCGCAATGGGAATCAGTGGGGAAACTTAAAGAGCAGTAAAACCTTCAGCTATTGTTCTTTCTGTGCTCTGATTGGCTTGCTTGTTATACAAAGCTGAAAAATCCCAGTTCACATACACCTACTCCATTTGTAGACACCCATAATGATTGAGTGCGGTCCAGCACCATCCCCTCTTCCAGCCAGCCAGCCAGTCAGAATGCAGGGAAGACAATAGGTATGTTGGAACAGCAACAAAGAATGTGTTGCTGTAAATCATGTTCCATTTCTGCATAGCTGGGAATAGTAATGCACAAGCCATAGGCAAGTGTATTAATGCCTCCTGCTCTCCATAAATGAAAAATCATGCACAACACACTCTTGATTGTTATTCCAAGATAGCTTGTTTTAGTATTCAATTCTTTGTTTTATTTTTTTAAAAAGCAAAATGCATATTTTACTATTATTTAAAAGCATTTTCCCTCCTTTCATTTGGGTCCATAAGCATTTCTTTCCAGCAGATAAACACATTGTCTTTCCCGCACACTGACTAGTGATGTGCTTAGAACTCAGGGGTATTAAATTTCTGGAGCCCTTAATAATATCAGAAAGAAGGTGTCATATAAATGACCAGGTATTTCCCTACACCTAGTCAGTTTGAATTCGGAAAATTATTAGAACAGTGTAGAAACATAAAATGGAATATGCTCCCAACACATTACATTTACATGTTTTAAATATGCCTAACCATGCATTTAATTTAGATTTAATGAAATAGTTATTATATGCAACCAAAACATCAGTGTTATTAAAAACAAATTTATGGAGGATTAACAGCTGTGTTATATTTCTATACCTACCTATGCCAGAGTCTTTCATTTTCAATAATGTGTTTTTAATCATTAACTTCTATTTCTTTAAATGCATAATAATTGTTTAAGTAATTCTCCAGAGTGAGATTGATTAGGGTGCTCCTTGGAGTTTGTATAAATACCGATTGATAATTTAAACAGTATGAAAGTGGCTCTGGAATCTATGCTATACCAACTCTTTGCATATTTATTCCATCTTTTAAGATTCATAATCAACCAATATGAGGATAATAGTATCACAACGTGAACACTAAGCTGCATATCTGTGGAATGTATTTGACATTATTATCAACAATCAGAAAAGAAGTCAACATTTAGCAAAGGTTAAAATCTTTTTTTCATTGAGTTTTCTTTTTCTTTCTTTCAATTTTTTGTAGGAAGAGTCATTTGAAAAGGCTACAGTGCGAGGAAAAGCAATGAAGAACAAACTGCTGTATGTGAAGTTTCGTTTTGAATAGCTGGGGAGATTAATTCACTTGACTGCAACTGGTTCATTACTACCCCCAGCTACCCAAAAATGAAATATCACGTATGGTACCGTCTTTGCCCCATAGGTCATAATACTATAGTGATCACAGCAGGGCTGGGCTTGATTATAGAAAATGAGACCCCAGTCAATGTTCTCAAACACCCTCTACCTGCCAAGGAGCTATCTGGGTGCTGTAATTGTGTTTGCCTATTACCATGCCTTTATTTCATTATTTCGGACTTGTGGGATGCTATAAAAGGAGACCAAATATTGGAAGGTTCTGGAAACTCTAACCAATGAATGCTGTGTTTAGGGAGACCTTCCTCCTATATATCCTTGGAGAAAATCATTTACGCCTGCCTGCCTCCACTTAGTTTACAGCATACTCTCAAAGCCCTCACCAATGGAAGAGGCAGAGGAAACAAATAAGGAAATTAACAGCCTTCGACCTGAAACTGGGAGCACTGTCCTTCTGAGCATCATAGCTTCATCGCTTCATCTGCCTTAGGATGGGTGAAGAATAAACTTGTGGCTCAGGGATCTTTGCTTCAGTCATTCTATTCTATCTGGTTTCTCAGCAGCTTCTTTTTAGGACACTGTGGTCATCCTGTCTTCAGCTTATCACTTATAATAATAATAACTGTTACTATCGATCGAATGTTTGCCAGGCACTGATATTATTTCATTTAATGTCCATAGCAAACTGTAAGGTAGGTAGTGATAAGACCTAACACTCACTGAGCAGTTTTTATGTACCAGGCATGGTTCAGAGAACATTTGTTCTCTGGATTCACAGGTGCCCACCAACCATATTTGGTACTATTAACAATCCCATTTCAAAGATGAGGATAATAAAGCCAGAATGGTTTGATGAGTTTCCCCAAAATCGCAAAGTTGGTATATAGAAGAGCTACACTTTTTGGGTCCTAAGATCATATATTGCCAAAACAGTAGATGTTATTTTTGTTTTAAAATTAGAACAAAGGCTCAGAGAGGTTGGAAAACTTGTCCAGAGTCACACAGTAACTTTAACAGAGTTAAAGATGGAAACCAAGACCGAGTATGCTGATTCAAATCCAGAGCATTTAATCCAATAACCATGTACGTTATAGTTCTCCCGTTTCCCAGTTATCTGAGAAATTATCCGTTTGAATTTGCCTGCTTATACATCCACCTCCCCTGAGGGTTAGAATCATATCTGTAGTTCCAGCAACCTGCACAGAAGAAGTGGCTGTCTCTTAGTAGCTGCTCAATAAATGTTTGTGGAACTGACGTAATCAAGGCATTTCATGATCTCCCTCCATTACAGGCAGAGTTAGGCAGAGCGGCTCCCCCTTCACATTCACAGTGTTCTCACTGGCTCACCTTTATTGCTTTGTTATAGTACATTCTATACAACATAACAATTACCTGTCCATATGGTGTAGTCTCACCCACTAGATGAGGACCTCTTCTAGGCCAGGCAAAGTGTCTGATTTATCCTAGTATCCTTGTTGACTAGCACTGAGCCTGCCATGTACTAGACACTTATGGGAGAGGCTGCAAGTGGTTCCCCTCAATTTCCTTCTTCTTCTTCCAGGACTCAGAACTATCTACATTTCCCTGCCTCACCTGCAATTAAGTAGAGCCATTGATTTCTGTTGTAGCCAATAGGACATGGGCAGAAGTGACAGGTGCTATTTCTTGACAAAGTTTTAAAGAAATGGGCTATGTCCCAACCTAGCTTTCTTTCCCCTTTTATTGGGTTGCCCAAAAAGTTCATTTGGGTTTTTCCACATGGTGTTACATATGCCAATAACAACGATGCTCTGGAGAAGAGCAAAGTCCAAAGTGGAAGAAGTTTGCATCCCTGAATTACTCCAGGGAAGAGAGATGACTGTTGAGATGGAATACTTAGGACTATTACAAGAATGAGACATAGATTTATGTCCTGAGTCATTATATATTTGGGGTGTATTTGTTATAGTAGGTATTATTATCCCAACTAAATGGCATTTAATCAGTGATGATGAATAATACTAATCCATTTTGAGTTTAGAGATAACGCAGTCCTATCTGTTTATGAGGAAAATTTGTAGCTTTTTCTACTTCATTACTTCATGAGAACATCTTCATTAAATCAGGGTCCATTGGTACCTAAACTGTCAGGTCTATTTCTGCCTAAACTAACGCATGGCAAGAATCAACTTCGTTCTCCTTTTGGGAAAATTTAGCTTCAGACAATTGGGTGACTTGTCCAATTGTCCAACAACTGGTAGAGGGCCTAGCCCAAGCCTCCTCAGTCCCAAGTTGTATCAGAATGATAGACAACAGCCAATTATTAAATATTTTTTTTAAAAAGCCTAAGATGAATTCCAATTTGGGGCTAATTTTTACATTCCTCCTATATGAACACAGACTCAGACCAAATCTCAGCTGACTGACTTGCTATCCTTGGATCCACTATTTAGAACATCTTGCCATAAAGGGTTAAAATAAAAATGTTACATCCCAAGGAATCGTGCTTTCCAGACTGTATCTCAAATTAGAATATGCTGTTCATATGTGATGCCATATATTAATCTTATTTTTTAAATAGCTGCATTTTATGTAAAATAAATGTGGGCTTACTATAGAAATTTAGAAAGTAAAAATGAGTGAAAAAAGAAAATTGAAGTCACTCCAATATACATGAGAGACATTTTATCAAAACAGAGAGTCATTAAATATTCTTCTGCCACATCACTTTTAATGACTGTAGAGTACTATGTCACACAAATAGGTCAGTATTTATTGATTGAGGCCTTATATGTATCAACCATCAATAAAATGGAACCTCTGGCTAGGATGTGAGTGATCAAAGCAGTAAACATGGTTGTTTGGGGTTTTCATTGATCCATTCATGTAACCAACATTCTTCAAGTGCTCTCCCAGTGTTAGGCACTGGAGGGCCCACAGTGAGAGATGAACAAAGCTCTTTCCTGTTGGGGTAGCTGTTGTGCAGGTGAGAGTCCCCTTGGTGTCACAAAACGTTCCAGCCCCCCTCTGTCTTCCTCATCCCTCTTTCCACACAGCCCACATTCCCCTGGGAATAGAGAAGAGCTCCACAGAAAGAAGGGCTTTATTTCCCTTCAAGGATCATGTATTCACATTGAGTATAACCCCCCGCCCCAAACAGTAAGACCACAGGGTAGATTACATTATTTATTTACAACATTTCCTTCGCTCATTGCCCCTTCCTGACCTCCCTGGGACTAAGGTATATTTCTTATTCCTTTTGTTGATCTTGAGCTTAGCCACGTAATTTGCTTTGAATAATGGGATGTGGGTAGAAGCGACAGTTGACAGTGTTCCAGTTCCAAGCAGAGACTAAGGAGGCATTGCAGGTTTCTCCCATTAAGAACTGGGTATGCTCTCTTGTGAGATTCCCTGGTAGCTCAGCTGGATAAGAATCCACCTGCAATGCAGGAGACTCCAGTTCAATTCCTGGGTTGGGAAGATCCCCTGAAGAAGGGTTAGGCTACCCACTCCATTATTCTTAGGCTTCCTTGGTGGCTCAGATGGTAGAGAATCCATCTGCAATGCGGGAGACTTGGGTTTGATCCCTGGGTTGGGAAGATCCTCTGGAAGAGGGCATGACAACCCATTCCAGTATTCTTGCCTGGAGAATTCCCATGGACAGAGGAGCCTGGTAGGCTGCAGTCCATGGGTTTGTAAAAGAATCGGACATGACATTGATTAAACAATGGTATCGAACCCGCTCTTGTGCCACCTCCCTACACCATTATCTTCAACAGGTAGCTGTTGCTCCTTCAACCTGGGTCCCAAAATGAGACACGTATACCTGAACCTCGCCTGTAGCTTAAGGCAGAGCTTCCCCAGGGACCCACAGACCTATAGGGGACTTCTCCAAGGACCCATAGGCAAGAAATACACATTTGCTGTTATAAGCCACTGATATTTGGGGGTTGTTTGTTATATCACATTGTCACAGCAATGGCTGACTAATCTAGAACAATACAAAATATAGTGCTCAGTTGTGAAGGTCTAACTGAAATGTCATGTCCTCCAGGACGTGTTTCAAGATATTCCCTCATCATCTTGTTGCCTCACCCGTCAAAATCAATCTCTCCTTTGCGCTTCCTTAGTATTTTGCTTGCTCCTCTGATACAGCTGACATTTACCACAGTCTGCCTTTTATACACATTTAGTTGTGTCTGGAATTCCTCTTGGAATATAAGCCGTTTGTTGTTGTTACTGTTTTAGTTTTTTGAGGGCAGGGTACTCTTCCCAGTGTCTCAAAACTATCTACTGCCTGGCATGAAGTATATGCTCAAAAGTATTTAATTGAATGAATGAATTAGGTCTTCAGAAGTGCCAATAGAATGTAACCGAACAGTGGCATGCTCACCTAACTTTGAGATGCATGTGGAGAAGAGTGTAAGCACAGAAACTGCATCCTACATTTAGCAGGTGCAGAAATGAATAAGCAGACATTTAAACCAGGACAAGTTATACAGGAGACAGCATCCTACCCTAGAAAAAGACTGCATCCATAATCAAAAGACCTGATTTCCAGTTCTGACTTAGATACAGGCCAGCTGTGTTACCTTAGTCCTCATTTTTCTATAGCAAAGGAAAAATAATAATAATTTTATTCATGATATTATTATAAAGATACAGAAAGATGTACATACATGACAGAAAAATATCAAGCCCTGCCCAAGTCCACATGAGACCTAGCAATCAACTTCTTGTATTTTTTAGAGAAAGAGAGCCCACATTCCATACACTTCCGGGAAGTCAAAGGATGAATCAAGCTCACACTGAACCACTGTAGGCATTGCTTACCTATAGCGGTTACTGTTTTGCAGTGTCTTTTGACAGGTGCCTATTTTTCATCTGGAAAACAAAACTGAATATTTTAAACGTTTTATTGCCAGGGACCACATTAAAATTGTGATTTTTTAAAACTTATCTGCCAGGCAAACTTAATTCCTCCTCTCAGCTCCCACTGGATTTAGTTTACAACTTTCTACAATTGAATTGTTTACAGATCTGTATCCCAAACCAGTCTATGGCTCCTGGGGCCTGGCCCACATGTGATGTTTCCATGCTATGCTGCAGAGAAGTAAATACATATTACAAGAACTCTACTAAAGACATTAGCATCTGTTAGTGTTAGAACTCTAAAGGAAAGCTCAAATTTTCTGCAAAAGTTGTGCATGTTCATTCATCAATGATTCCAATTAATTGAGAGATGATTGTGCCTTTAACATATTCTATGCAAAAAAAAAACATAGTGGCAAATTCTAAATCAAACCAAAATTGTAAAGCAATTATCCTTCAATTAAAAATAAATTAGTTTTAAAAAAGAGAAAAAAAAATATAGTGGCAGAGTCTAAAATGCATTTCATTCTCCTTATTCCCTTTGAGAAGAAAACCATGAATGATGTTTCACTTTCTCTTCTTACTTCAGGTGTTAATGATGAATTCAAGTCACAAAAACGCAAAGGAAAGAACACAGATTTTAGAGTATGACCACTCATGTTCAAACCCTCACTTTGTCTTTTATTTTTGGTCTTGTGTTCCTGGGCATGATTACCGACTTTTTTTGTAGTTCAGTCTCCTTATCAATAAAACAGGGATTATATCAGTTCTCTTGCAGGGTTGAAAGAAATGATTCATGAAAATACTTAGGTGCATGTGTGCTCAGTAGGGTCTGACTCTTTGCGACCCCATGGACTGTAGCCCACCAGGCTCCTCTGTCCATGGAATTTTCCAGGCAGAAATACTGAAGTGAGTTGCCATTTCCTACTCCAGGGGATCTTCCCGACTCAGTGATTGAACCCAGGTCTTCTGCGTCTCCTGTATTGGCAGGAAGATTCTTTACCACTGCACCACCTGGGAAGCCCCACTGAGCATCATTCCTCACATATAATAGGTGCTCAATGAAACAAAGTTATCATTATGAGTTATTTCTGTGTACTTTGAAGTAGGACAAAGATGCCCTTAGAAGACACTTTTGCAGAGCTTTCTGCCCCTAAAGGAAATGGTCCCATATTACTGTACTTTCAGTCCTTATTTCTAGTTTCATAGTTTCTCTCTCTGCTCCTTCAGTGTTGGGCTCTCAGCTGTCAATTCTAACGGCCGTCAGTAAGAAATGACAGCTGCCTCTTCTTGCTGTCAGGCTGCTACCAACTAGCTTTCTGCTTCACATCTGCTTGGAATTGTATGTCAAATGGAATAAATAATTCTGTGTAGAGCCTGAAGGCGCCCTCCACGGGGCAAGTGAGTGACAGTCAGCACTTGGGCTTTGTTACAGCTGCTTTGGGGACTCAGTCTTTCTTCCTCTGCGTCACAGTTTGTGTCTGTGTTTCTGAGGACTAAGACTGCTAGCCAAGTAATATTCTGAAACACAAGGCTCAGCTCTGTTTCTTTCCTGGAAAAGAAAACAGTCTGGGAGACACGCTTCTAGGTACCATGTTATAGATTCAGTACCTTTAAAAGAGTTTCTGTTGTTATTACTACTACTACTACTATTATTGTTATTATTCTGAAATCATTTTGCTCAGCAGTGTACACAGGAAAAAGAACATTAGATTGTGAGTTTACCTTTTAGGTTCTAGCCTCAACCCTATTAAATTATTTAAAGAAATTGCCTCACTCTCTCTGGATCTCAGTTCCTTAATCTAAAAAAAAGTGAAAAGATTGACTGCGATGATCTGTGAGCTTCTGCATCCTCTGACTCTACATCAACGTACCCAGACGATTGCTTGGCAAGAACTACAGTATGTCTGGAAATAGACTTCACTTTATGGCTTTGGCCTTCGTGGTTTGCTCTAACTTGACTATGTTAGTCGATAGCCAAATTCTTAACACCATTTCCTGGTCTCTTTACTATTTCTTTTTATAATGATTTTGTCCTTAATTTGGACTTATTTCAAGGAGAAAGATGTTAACTACTTAAAAGTGATGGGATGTTTTAATCTGGGCTGGGAAGCCTGTTCCTTAAGAATGGCTTAATTAACATTTCCAGGTTCATAACATTTTCATTTATTCATCTTTTTGTTTTTAAATGGTTTTTTAAGTTTTCCAGAGACAGCGATCTTACGTTCCTAATGGATTATAAGAGAGAGAGTGAGTCTGCTGGGATCTGCATTCTTATTAGTTTAAAGATTCACATTAGGAACAAAAAGGGAGCTTAAGCAGAATAGGTCCACCGTGCTAATAAAAAAAGAAACAGAACTTTAGTTCAACACAAGATAATGTGGCAAGATTGCTAAGCAAAAAGCACACTGAAGGAAGGGCCTCCCAGTGACCTTGGAACAGGACAAATATTTTTCTTCCCTGAGCTCAGTCTCCAAAGGCGAGGCCGTATCTTACACACCAGGAATGGATGTGCTGGGGCAGACTCACCCCAGTGCCACAGAAATGCAGAAGCTGGTTCTGTGAAGGGGGACAGTGAGCTACTGAGTGAGAGTGGAAAAAAAACCTGAAACACACAGTTGGATGGGCCCTGGGTGAACTGATGGATGGTTGGCCTCCAGAAACTGGGACAAGAAGGAAATACTGTGCCCTGTATGTGTGAGGGCCCCAAATATTAATACTAATTAAATTCAGTTCACTGAAAAAGTACTGGACTTGGGAGTCAGGAGTCCTAACTTCTAACCCTGAGCTATTTCTAACCAGAGTACATTCTTATACAAATTATTTCATATTTTTGGCTCTGTTTCCACTTCAAAAATGGGACTGTCAGTACCAGCTCAGCATACTTTCTGAGACCATTGTAATGAGTGATGCACTAGATGAACATAAAAGGTCTCAGTTGTAATGTGATCAGCTGACAATAGTGCTTTGTTTTCTGTCTCCTGGTTAAGCCGTGGTTGTGACAGCTGCCGAGACTCAAAAAGCATATCTATTGGGACTTCCCTGTTGATCCAGTGGCTAAGAAAGACTCCATGCTCCCAAGGCAGGGGGCCCGGGTTTGATCCCAGGTTGGTGAACTAGATCCCACTTGCTGCAACTGAAGATCGAAGATCCCATGTGTTGTAACTAAGACCCACGACAGTCAAATAAATACATTTTCAAAAATTAAAATAAATAATGAAAAAATAATAATGTCATCTCTTTTAAATAGTGTATCCGTTAATAACAAAACACTATAAGCCAAAGCCTTTGACTGTGTGGATCACAAAAAACTGTGGAAAATTCTAGAAGAGATGGGAATACCAGACCACCGGACCTGCCTCTTGAGAAACCTATATGCAGGTCAGGAAGCAATAGTTAGCACTGGACATGGAACAACAGACTGGTTCCAAATAGGAAAAGGAGTACATCAAGGCTGTATATGGTCACCCTGCTTATTTAACTTCTATGCAGAGTACATCATGAGAAATGCTGGGCTGGAAGAAACACAAGCTGGAATCAAGATTGCTGGGAGAAATATCAATAACCTCAGATATGCAGATGATACCACCCTTAAGGCAGAAAGTGAAGAGGAACTAAAAAGCCTCTTGATTAAAGTGAAAGAGGAGAGTGAAAAAGTTGGCATAAAGCTCAACATTCAGAAAACGAAGATCATGGCATCTTGTCCCATCACTTCATGGGAAATAGATGGGGAAACAGTGGAAACAGTGTCAGATTTTATTCTTTTGGGGCTCCAAAATCACTGCAGATGGTGCTTGCAGCCATGAAATTAAAAGACGCTTACTCCTTGGAAGGAAAGTTATGACCAACCTAGATAGCATATTCAAAAGCAGAGATATTACTTTGCCAATAAAGGTCCGTCTAGTCAAGCCTATGGTTTTTCTAGTGATCATGTATGGATGTGAAAGCTGGACTGTGAAGAAAGCTGAGTGCCGAAGAATTGATGCTTTTGAACTGTTGTGTTGGAGAAGACTCTTGAGAGTCCCTTGGACTGCAAGGAGATTCAACCAGTCCATTCTAAAGGAGATCAGCCCTGGGATTTCTTTGGAAGGAATGATGCTAAAGCTGAAACTCTAGTACTTTGGCCACCTCATGCAGAGTTGACTCATTGGAAAAGACTCTGATGCTGGGAGGGATTGGGGGCAGGAGGAGAAGGGGACGGCCGAGGATGAGATGGCTGGATGGCATCACTGACTCGATGGACATGAGTTTGGGTGAACTCTGGGAGTTGGTGATGGACAGGGAGGCCTGGCGTGCTGCAATTCATGGGGTCGCAAAGAGTCGGACACGACTGAGTGACTGAACTGACTGACTGATACGTTACCTTGTGCATGAGGGAAATAGCTTGAATCTAGCTTTGCCTCAGCATTCAGCTATTCCATAAGGAACTAGAGGGGTATGAGACTGTTATGCCAAGCATCTTGTGGGCCTGAGAGTTGGTGTCTGTGAAGTCCTTACCCTGGGCCACCCTCGCTGAGAGTGACAGTCAGAACAGGGAAAAGCTCCCTGGGAATGCTTCTATGGCATTGTTGCTTCTCAGGCTCATGGCAGAAGAAAGAATTGTGTGTCAGTATTGGTCCTTAATGGAAATTTATCGCATGCCTTTACTGTCCAGAAACTGAGCCAATTTTATTTTTTAATAAGGATAGGGAATGCATTCAGAGAGTGGGAGCATTTATCTAACGTCACAAGCCAAACATGCAAGAACTCCAATTATGTACAGACATTCGATAATTAAAATGCCTTATTATCTATTTGCTTTAATACCTAATATGTTTTCTTCGTAGGGGAATTCAAGGGTTAAGCCATCCCAACATGCCTCACTCCCAATTTATAAAATGGAAAATCTTCCATAAATCAAAAGTTACAAACAGACTTTGTAATGTCATAACTCTTGTGACGGCTCTCACCTTGATTGATTCCTATACATACATTCTGGCTGATTACCATAATGTGCTCTTGTGGGACAATTGGCACTGGATGGGGAGAAGGAAGCAGGCAGGGGAGTAAATAACAAATGGACCTGGCTCCTCCTCATCGAGAGTGATTTCACTCCAATGTTCCATCATATCAACTGGGAAAGAGAGTCGTAGGGTTTAGGCAATCAATTACAGATATGTGTAGAGGCAGACACAATCATTTCACTGATTGTCACTGGTCTCGAGCAGTGACACCGAAAAGTGATCCGTCACTCCATTTTCTCTGACACCCTGAGAAAGATGGCAGACATTGTAGACTAACAGCCTCCCGGATTGGTTGGCTTATAAGATTGAAAAATCGCTGTGTTTCAAACTTATCCAAACCTTTAAATACCTCTGTTGCTAAGATCTCATATCTTTCTGGCAAACATTTAGAAAGATTACCAACAGACTGATGACATCACACCAGAGTATTATGTACGGTCTCTCGTCACTGTTGCCAACGTCGTCACTATATACGCTGCGCTGCCGGGTGTTGGAATCGTGATGCAAAGGAAGGAAACGCGCACCTTCTTCCTCCATCACAAATGCGGCAGCCTCCTGGTTAAATGTGCCCCAGGGGACAATCAGTGGGAGAACAGCATTGGCGCCTCTGCTCCACCCACGTGTCCAGAGCCTTCCGTCCACCAGGTTTACTGCCATTGGACGTGCGGACTTCGTTCTCCCCCATTCACTATGATTTTCCTGAGTCACCCAGCCTCCTCCAGCTAGAATTCTACTTTGTCTACACTGTAATCATCGGCAGTCTCTAACAAGAGTCAGTTTATGAAAAATGAAGATATATGCATTGATTTTTTGTATATATAATCTACATCATTTTTTTCCCACTTGAAAAAAATTTTTTTCATTAAGATCTGTGGGTTAAAAAGGAAAAATAAGTACGTTCTTCCACATGAATGGCCTATTTAAACAAATATCAGAATGTCATTGAGAAAACAGACACTGCCTCTGAACACTTAAAACATTAAGAAATTTATGGGGATATTTGAAAAGTATCCCACAGTCATCTTTTTAATTTTTTTTTCCCTGAAATGAGACTGAAGACCACTTTTTGAAGCTGGAGGTGGGGGTGGCAGGGTGGGGTCCCTAGGTCCCTGCGGGGCCTCTAGGATGAGGGGTGATGTACAGGACTTCTCTCTAAGGGGAAGCCACATGCTGTCTCCCAGTTGCTGCCAGAACCAACAGCACTGAGAAGTGCTTGGTGGCAGGAAGAGGAAAAGTCAGTTGAGGAAGTCTTGTGTACAAAATTCCAAACTGCAGAGTCTCCCAGAAAGGGCAGAGAAGGATGGCAGATTCCATCACTATCGTCACGGAAATCGACTAGGTCCGTATTCTGCCATCTTTTCTGGCAGTTGCAGCCTTTACCAACCACCCAGACACTATCCTCTTCCATCAGCATATTTTCTCTTGGCACTAGAGGATCTAAAACGAACCCAGCACAGTCTCAGCCTTCTCCGTGTAAATCATCAAGAAATATGACGACCTTCTGCAGAAATGATGTTCTGCATTTCAAAGTTCAGACTAAATCAGTGGCAGCAGCCTGGTGCTCTGCTGGGTTCTTCAAACCACTTGACCCCAAGCCCCCTTAAATCCTTTCCCTTACACTGGCAACCCCCTTGTAAACTGCCCTCAGTGGTTCAAGAAGTTCCCCTACACTTATTGACTATTCACAGTGGTCCACTTTCCACCTTTAAAAAGGCCAGAGAGCAGGTACCCAGGAATGATTAAAAATAATTACTGATTTTCCTACCGCACTCTGTATTTCTGAAAGCGCTTTCATGTCTGTCACTTCATTTGACCCCTGGAAAAAACAGCCGCTGACAGTAGCTGGACAGCCTGAGGACAGAGGAACAGGGGCAGTCAGAGACTTGCTCAAGGTCACATAGCATGCTAGCAACAATTCCAGCAAGACTTTTGGACTTGCACTGTGCTTATCCTGCCCCCTGGAAATGAAAGGTGTAGCAAAAAATAATATTAGTAATGACAATTAATTTGTCGAAGTCTCTGACTGTTTACCAAGAAGCTGAGCCTCTCATCTACATCACCTTATTTGACACTCACAACCTACTTTGAGTCTTTCCTGCTAAACTGATAAAACCCTTAGAATCTCTCCATATGTCGTACAACTCCAGCAGAGAGACCTCAGGAAGTCTCTGCCACTGCCAGCGGGCTGCCCTCAGAGTGGAAAACTTAGGTCAAAATCTGGGCATCACCAATGATTTCAGAGTAACTGCAGAAAGCCCTAGAAGAAAATCTTTAAACAAGTATAGAACTCTCATAAAATGCTATGGGCCTGGAAAATTATTTCATAAGTTATTTTGATGGCAAAAATGTATGAAACAGAATTGACTAATTCATAAATAACTTCAGAATCTCATCTATTATTTCTCACATCATAACTTACAATGGAATAATTGTTTCTAATTCTGCTGAGTATTTTCTCATGCTTTTTGGTCCCCTTGGTAAATCTTATTAGTCGGGTAACTCCTAAGACATTTGTAGCTTGCCTCTATTATGATGAGAACAAGTAAATATTAATAGCAATTTGTTTTTGGTACAATGCAGCATTAATTCCACCACTGGGACCTCTTTTTTTCCCTTTTAATTTCTCATTTCAGGGAAAATTGGCTGAGATTCCCCTAAAGAAGGACTCACAGGAAAAACAACAGCAGCAAAAAAGAAAACCCAGTGTCCTGTGATTTTATACAAATCTCAACTTACATTTTATTTACTATGTACATTACTGTAAACCCAATATGAACCATAACTCCACTTAGATAATAATAATCAAATTATCCAACCTGGGATAGCATGTTTTATAGATTTTGGTCTAAATTTAATATAAAAATGCAGTAGTCCTTGTTTGGAAGAGTTTATTAAGGGTTAGCAAAGAAAAAGCTTTTTCAATAGTCTATAACTCTCTAATGGCCTTTTTCAAATAAAATGGGAAAGAATTTGAAAAGAAACCTATATCAGTGAGCTGCAATTGTAACATTACAGTACAGGTCTATAAATCTTGACATGCTCAGAAGATTGCCTAAACCAGCAATACAATCTGTCCAAACCTCATTGTCTCCACGACCAGCCAGCCTCATTTTAAGAAATGTATGTGGTCTTCAACCTAATTTTATCACCTTCATTTGTAAACTAGTCAATCAATCAAAGCATCCTGGGAGTCTAAATAGAAAAAAAGGAGTGCATTTTCATGCATTCTGGGCGACACAGTCAAAAATTAATCTCCACTTGATCAGACATTTCTCGCCCTCATCTCAATAGACTATCATTAGGGTCAGCAATGTATATTAAAAATAGAGTTACCACCAACAGTGCAGCAGCTGGAGTCTGCAGGCTGCCTGCCCTTTCCTCAGAAAGCTTCCGCCTCCTTGTGAGCCTGAATATGTTCACTAGTTTCATCTGGAAGGAAACAGGCTGGAAATAGTTAGAAAAGAAAATGCCCGCAGCCCTCAGGAAATGCTCATTGCTTCCCAAGTGTCTGGCCCTTGAAACCATCTTCAAGAGAGGCTGTTATGGAGAAAATATTTACTAAATATAGTCTTAAGGGTCAGGCCTAGGGAGAGTGGTATTCCCTACACCCTTGGGGGTAAGGGTTAAAGCCTGACCCCAGGGCCAGGACAGATAAATATGAAGAGGAAAGGCAAGAGAGTAGCTGAAGCCCCGGGGGGGGCGGGGGGGGAATCAGTTTAGGGCTTCCCTAGTGGCTCAGTGGTAAATAATCCACCTGCCAATGCAGGAGACACAGGTTCGATCCCTGGTCCAGGAAGATCCCACATGCTGCGGGATAGCTAAGCCCGTGCTCCACAACTGCTGAAGCCTGCACACCTAGAGCCCACGCTTCAGAACAAGAGAAACCACTGCAATGAGCAGCCCTCAAACCACGACTAGAGAGTAGCCCTGGCTCATCAAAACTGGAGAAAGCCCGTGTGCAGCATCGAAGACACAGAGCAGCCACAAATAAATAAAACTTAAAAAAAATTCCGTTTAGAGCCGTCCTGTTCCTCCTCCCCTGTCTCTCCACCCTTCATGAGTTTTGCTCTCCAGGCGTCTCTATTGGACAAGGCAACGATGACAGCACTTTCCCTGCAGTAACACTTGGATGTTCCCTCAGTGCCTCCTTGGATCTCTGGGTGCTTAGAAGGGAATATCTGCTCCTCTCCTTCACTACCTATTTGTTAAAGAAAGACAGTTAGTTGGTTGTAACGTCATATTCAGACCCTTACCCTTGAAGGCATCCTGGGCATCTCTCTCTCTCTTTCACCCATATTCCACAAAGCAGGAAATCCACTGGGCTTTACCTTCAAAATGCTACCATCACCTGATCACTTATTACTACTTCCTTCACTACTGGGCCACTTAAAGCCACCATCATTGCTTGCCTGTCTTGTTATAACAAGCACCTGCTAGGTCTTCCTGTGTCTACCCTTCCCCCGAGTCTCAACACAGAAGCCGAGAGTGATCCTTTTAAAACATAAGTCAAGGGACATCCCTAGGGGTCCAGTGATTAAGAATCAGCCTTCTAATGCAAGGGGCCTTGGTTTGATCCCTGCTCAGGGAACTAAGATCTGACGTGCCAGGGAGCAGCCAACCCATGCATGCTGCAATTACTGGTCCCACGAACTCTAGCCCATGTGCCACAACTATAGAGTCCAAGCACCGCAATTAGAGAAGCTGTGTGCTCCATGGAAGAGCCCTTGTGCCACAGTGAAGACCTAGCACAGCTAAAATGGCATAAATAAAGCAAATGACTATTTTTAAAAAGTTAAAGTATCCTACTCCTCTATTCAAACCCTTCAGTGGCACCATTTTGCCAAGAGTAATGGCTAATATCCTTAAAATGGGCTATCTAACTGAAAGTTACAAAAATGATACTTAAGTATCCAGATCCAAGATTTCCCTATACATGCTTCAGTTTGTCAGCCTGACAAAATCCTATTCCTATGCTATTGATAACCTGGCTGAATTTATTAATAATAAGATTTACAGAGTACTTTCTGTCCCAAGTTTTTTTACCTTCTTTAACTCAATCTACCAACCTTTTTAGAAACTGAAGGCATTTAGGACTCCATGATGGAGAAAGAAAAGAAAGTGAAGTCACTCAGTCGTGTCCGACTCCTTGTGACCCCATGGACTGCAGCCCACCAGGCTCCTCCGTCCATGGGATTTTCCAGGCAAGAGTACTGGAGTGGGGTGCCATTTCCTTCTCCAGGGGATCTTCCCAACTCAGGGATCAAACCCGGGTCTCCCGCATTATAGGCAGACGTTTTTACCCTCTGAGCCACCAGGGAAGTCGCCATGATGGAGAAGGCAATGGCAACCCACTCCAGAGTTCTTGCCTGCAGAATCCCAGGAACAGAAGAGCCTGGTGGGCTGCCATCTATGGGGTCTCTCAGAGTCGGACAGGACTGAGCGACTTAGCAGCAGCTGCAGCGGCAGGACTCCATGAAGGTCAGCATTTTCTGCCAGTGCAAGTGTGGCAGCTGTAAGTTTCTGCTTCTGTCAACTATAAAGGCACTGGTCAAATGTACAGTACACAGAACAGGAGCCTTGTGTTCAAATCCTGGCTCCAGCAACTCGAGGCTGGAAAAACCTTGGACAAGTCATTCAATCTACCTCCCTCCCTTTTTTAAGACAGAAAAAGCCCACCACAATCCCTGGCATAGTTCTTGGCACTTGGTAAATATTCCCCTGTTTGCCAGTAATGAGCAAAATTGGGAAGTGAGCTGAGTCTGTGTTTGGCAAGATTCTCTCAAATCTATCCACAAAGGGGCCTTACCGCAGGATAGCCAAGGGTCAGTTTATCTTAAAAGAATTAGAAACATTTGCACTTTAAAAGGTAGAGGGTAGTGCTTCCCATCAGGGAATGGATCCCTCATCAGTGGGGACAGATGGCCTTCCTAAGGCCCCTTAGATTCATGCCATAAGGACAATGACCAGTGTCCCCTTTCGCTTCCACACAGGGATGCTGGCCTGTCTGCACACTCCTTCCATGCAGCTGCCTAGAACTCCCCAAGGACTAGCAGGGTGACTAATACACCATGGTCCTGCACTGCCCATCTCACTAAAACTCGAAATTTCTTATTGACCTCTAGTGCCCCAGCCACCAGTTCCATACACCTCAGGAAAGCTTCGGTGGAAGGGTAGAGACCATCTCCAGAGTTCCATTCATTCACTCACCCTTTCATTTATCTGACAAAGGTGTCACACTGGCACAGCGTGCTAGGTTCTGGGGACACAGGATGAGTAAGATCAAATCTGAGCCTTTGAGAGGGTGTCCATCCAAAGCCAGGTTTCCCTGAGTGTGGTGTCTGTGCCTCCTGCAGGGAGATAATTTTAGGTAGCACAGTGATAGTTTTTTTTTAATATAAAAGTTAAATATTTATTTTAGTACATGTTGGAAAAATATATAACTAGCCCTTCACACTCATGGTTGCTGGAATCTTATTGTTTAGGGTTAACAAACTGAAAACAAATTGAATCAAATAAGAGATTAAGAAAGTAATATATAGATGACGCATAGATACACAGAAATTGTATAAGAAAGGCTGAGAGACACAATGTAAAGTAAGAGATACATGACCATCCAGAATACAAAGTGTACTCAGGTAAACAAGCCCAGCAGTGGGAAGAGGGGAGAAGAATCAGTGTTGGGGTGGGGGCAATGGAAATGGGAGATCCAAGTAAACCAGCTTCTCTAGGAGCTATGCTTTGAAAAAAGAGTGTGATTTTTCCAGGGAGAACAGAGAGAAGAGGTACTGTAGTTAAGTGGGTGACCAGGCTGACCCTCTAAGTAAGTTGTTTATTCAAGGTCAAGAGCTAGTAGAGATTTGAACCCAGGATAGCCACACTGTCAATAAGTCTGGGGTAAGGAGTGTGCACTTTGGAATTGGACAGAAAGATGGAGTCAAGTCTCAGCTACACTGTTTATTACCTGTGGGACTTTTGACCAGTCACTCAGATTCCTCGAGTCTGAAATGGGAATAATCATAGTTCCTCCCATGTAGTGTTTTTGTTGTGAGTATTACCTGCAATAATGTAGTAAAGGGCATTCTTATCATGCACATAGTAAGTCTTCAATAAATAGCAAGGCTCATTCTCATTGACATGAAGCGGTTACTTACCCCTCTGTAGCCTATCTCCTTCAGAGTAAATCACTTTGTCTGGCCTTGGTGTGTTGCAATTCCTGGCACATAAAAAGATGCAATAAACACAGGTTAATTTGTTAAATGAATAAATATCTGTTTACACATATTAACTGGAATCTAAAAATAGAAAACAGATGCGTTTAAACCTTGTATATTATGATAATTTCTGCAGAAGATTTCCAAGACTCAGTTTTTTAAAAAAACCTAAAATCTCTCTCTGGCAAAACTAGAGGAACAGTAAAAAGGTCAATGTTTGCCAGGGATTTAAGCAGAGGAGCAGACGGGAAGGAATAAATAGGCAGAGCTCAGGACATATTTAGGGCAATGAAAATATTCTCTGTGATATTGTCATGGTGGATACAAGACATCACTATCACATAATATCCAAACTCTGTACTTTCTGTACAACTTTCTGTAAACCTGAACTGTTCTAAAAACAAAGTGTATTAAAAGGAAAAAAAAAAAAGAAAGAAACAAAAATGCTCCAGGGATCCAGAGAAATCAAACTGGAAGGCCCTGCTTTGACTCCATGGAGGCCCAAAAAGAGAATCCAGGTTTAAGATGACTCAAAGTAATGGACGTAAAGACTGTCGTACTTAGTGAAGTAAGTCAGACAGAGATGGAGAAATATTGTATGACATCCCTGATATGTGGAATCTAAAAAGAAATTATAAAAATGAACTTACTTACCAAACAGAAACAGACTCACAGACTTAGAGAATGACCTTATGCTTGACGGGGGGAAGGAGCGGGGGAAGGGATGGTTAGAGAGTTTTGGATGAACATGCTCACACTGCTATATTTAAAATAGATAGCCAACAAGGACCTACTGGAACAGGGAGCACAGGAGCACAAGGACCGCTGCTCAATGTTATGTGACAACCTGGATGGGAGGGGAGTTTGGGGGAGAATGGATATGTGTATATGTATGGCTGAGTTCCTTCGCTCTTCACCTGAAACTATCACAACATTGTTATTTGGCTATATCCCAATACAAAATAAAACTTCTTTTTTAAAAAGTGAAAGAGGAGAGTTTTTGTTCCCACTGTGGTCTATAATGAAAACTCAATCATGAAAAAGGAGCAGCAACAAAAACATGTGTGCACATTCCTGAGAGATGAGCCAAGAATCCTGTGCTTAATGTATTGGAGAAATTGTTCAAGGACAAGCCACCTTCATGTAAAGATTACATCTGCCATTATGCCAAGGTTGGCAAGATCTTGTGATGAGCCTTTCCTGCAGGTGTGGGAAGAGATGGACCCCTGGGAATGGCTAATTCCAAGTCTTCAGGGGTCTGAATCAGAGTAAGGCCCTCCTCTCCACACTGGAAGTCTCCTGTCTTTGGGGATGGAGGCTCCTTGAAGGTTAGGAGTGGACTGTTTCCTATCAGATGTGTTTGAAGCCCTAAGTTGTGTTGGATCATCATACATAATTGTGTAGCCAGAACTGAGCCTTCCTGCTCCTTCTGACCTCTCAGTGCAGTCTTCCTTCTCCTTTTCTTGCTAAGGGTTTCACTCCTGAAGACACATTGGAAAAAAAAAAGATACATTGACATCCTTTTTACCTCTCTCCTGTCTATCTATTCATTGACATAGTCATACTTTTCCCCACCTTTTTCCTTTTAATCAAAGTGTACCTACATATAGTGAAATGTATATCTTTTAATTGCACAGTTGCTCAGTTTTGACAACTGCATATATTTACATAGGAAGTAAAAAATGGCAACCCCTTCCAGTATTCCTACCTGGAAAATCCCATGGACAGAGAAGCCTGGTGGGCTATATAGTTCATGGGGTTGCAAAGAGTCAAGCAAGACTTAGCAACTGAGCATACTTAAATAACTCCAAACCCCAAATGGCAACCCACTCCAGTATTCTTGCCTGGAAAATCCCAAAGACAGAGAAGCCTGGCCGGCTACAGTCCATGGGGTCACAAGAGTTGGACACAACTTAGCAACTAAACTGCCACCAACCACCACCTATGAAGATACAGAACCTTTCCATCACCCTAGAAAGTCCCCTGTGTCCCTGACACAATCAAACCCCTTCTATTTCAGAAATGACCATGATTCTGATTTTTCTCAACGTATGTTAATATCTCCTTCTCAACTTGTACACTCACCAGGAAAACTCTTTATTCCTCCCTCAAAGTTCAGCCAGATATTACCGTGTTACTTCCCTCTCTGGATTGTCTCAGCAACTTGAATATTTTATTCATGTGTCTCACTCTCCCATGAGACAATGCACTTGTGAAGAATCATGTCATTTTATTTATTCATTTTCGTAATCAGTGGCTATAACATAGTAGGTAGTCAATAAATGTTCTGTGAATGAATGAATGAATGATGAATACCAGAAAAACATCTTCCTTTGTCTTCCTCTTAATTAAATCCCTAATTTCCACACTATTTGTTTTTTGTTTTGTTTCTGCTTTTTTTTCTATTATTATAAAACCAATAAAAGCTCACACAGAAGGGTGTAAAGTGCCTAGTTGGAAGTATTACTCCCTAGATTAATCACTATTAGCAGTTCCTTGTGTATTCTTTTAGAGATGTCTGTGCATTTCTATTTTTATACAAGTGCTTTTAGACTCTACATACCTTCTTAAAACTTAACTTTCACGTAAAACATGTAACAACAATAATAATATTTAGAATTAAAGCATAGTGTCTTCTACATGTCACTTAGTTAACCTAAGCATTTTATATATATTAACTTATTTATTTTTCATAATAGTCCCTTGAGGTAGGTACAGTTATTACAGTTTTGGGTGTTTAATTGTAAATTTTCATATTTTACTATTATTTACTATTGAAGTTTATTAGTTTACATATGGGAAATGGAGATGCAGATTAAAAAACTTGCTAAAGGTCATGCATGCTGGAAATTATTTCATATTTTTACATACATATCTAGCATTTGGGGCTTTTTGATAGCTGCAAAGTATTCCATTGTATGGCTGTACCATGACATTCAACCAGCTCTTCTTATGGTCATTTAAGTATTTCACTTTTAGCAATTACGGAGTAGGTTGCGATGAATTCCTTTATATGTATATTGTTGCCTTCTTGTGAGAATACATTCATCCTGGCATCCAGTTAGGTCAAGTGTGTATATTTCACATCTTGATGCATGTGTCATATCCGACTCTTTGCAACCCCATGGACTGTAGCCTGCCAGCCCCCTCTGTCCATGGAATTCCCAGGCAAGAATACTGGAATGGGTTACCATTTTCTACTCAGGCTATCTTCCTGAACCAGGGATCAACCCATGTTTTCTGCATCTCCAGTATTGGCAGACAGGTTCTTTAACCACTGCGTCATTCGGGAAGCCCCACATCTTGACAGCTATTTCTATATTCCCATCTAATTTAACACTGATTCTCCAGCCACACATTGCCAGGGAATGCCTGTTTCCCCACTCTCTTTCTAACTCCAATATCGTTAAAATGCAGTTTTATCTCTCTGATAATTATGCTGTATCTTTATTGTTTTGATCTGTAAAACAGAGATTGACTGTGTTTTCCATATGTTTGTGACTGTTTAGGCTTTTTCTGTTGCTTATGTTTTTATTTCCCCCTTTTATTCTATTGAGTTCTTAATTTCATTGTTTTGTAAATGTGTTTGTATATTAACCCATTAGCCCTGTGTCTATGACATATGAAGCAAATTTTTTCCTCCAGGATATCATTGTTCATGGTGTTTTTTATGATAAAAAGTTCTTAATCACTTTATCTTTTAACTTGTTCCCACTGGAAATTTCATTGTAAAATTCCAGCCCCCTTTTACTGTCCTTTACTCTTTAGCCAGAGAGCTTCCACCATTGACACCACAAAGCTTTTTCAAAAGGAGTCTAAGTCATAACTAAAACTAACCACCAAGGAAAATTAATCATTTGGAAACAAGGCCATGGGGCTTCATTGGATGCTTCACAAAATGATAACCATTGGCTGGATTTGATACTGGTTCAAGAGTGTCTCATTTTCATAGATAAATCCCTTCTTCTTGCCTGGAGAACCCCAGGGACGGCGGAGCCTGGTGGGTTGCCATCTATGGGGTCGCACAGAGTCGGACATGACTGAAACGACTTAGCAGCAGTAGCAGCAGCAGCAGATGGTGTGTCAGAGTGAAAATTTTTGTATCATTGGACAAGTTAAGGAACTACATAAATAACACTGCTTTGATTCCCAACTTCTGAGTTACAACACATGGATGGTTTAAGCAGTGTTAATACACTGGCAAGGAATGATTGATTTTGCCAGTGTCAACTCCAGGCAGCAAACAAGATGAATAAAAACATTTCACCAGGGCAAGGAGGGATGATCAGGACCTCAGGCCCTCAGAAAGGTGTTCACAGATCCAAACTCTAGAAATTTTGATGTAGAACACCTAATCTCTTGCTTTGCAGGGGGGCAGGATGCAGGCAGGAATTTAATGATTGATAAGAGCCTCTGTTTTTCAACTCCCATCAAAATAATCCCTGCACAGGTTTACAAAGCTCTTTGCTCCACCTAAAGGACAAAGGTGAAGGTCACAGAAAACTTCTTATGGGGACTCTTACCTGTGATTCCGAAGTGTCTCCTCTGAGCCTGATTTTCTTATCCGTTCAGGGTGGGCTCTTACTTCTATTCGACTGTTTAGGATTTTTAAACTCTTCTCTCCCCCTCTGAGGAGATGAATGGTGTGCAAAGTGAGAAGATGATAAAATAACATCTGTTTCCCACTTGTCAGTCCTCTATGTGGTTAGCCTGTTCCCTTCATCTTTTTCTTACTTTCCTTTCATAAGGGGTCATTCGAGAGAGAGAGAGAAAGAAGAAGAATAATTTTATTATTTTACTTTTAGAAAAGCTGTTATAAACTTCATCAGCAAGAATCATTAGAAAGTATTAGAAGCCAGGTTTCCCATCCCTGTTATTGAAAACAGCAATAAAAGTATTACAAAGCTTTTGGAAGACAGGTAGTGGGAAAGTCTGGAAAGACGCTATTTACCATCTGCACCCCCAGAAACATCAACTATGTCACCTACTTTGAGATTCGTTAACAAGACTAATGTAAAATAGAAACACCATTATCTTACCACCTTCCAAGAAGAAAGATATATTTTATGTATTTTAAAGTATAATACATAAACTCTACATTGAAATGACTCAAGCAAAATAACACTGGGTATTTTTGTAAGTCATGAAACTAAGAATTTTTGTAAATAATGCTGCTTATACTCAAAAGAGAACATATAAGAGTTTGGTTCATAAAAAATCCAATCTCACAAAAACTTCTTATTAAACTTTGTAAACCTTTTAAATCAGTTCAGGAAAAATAAACCTTTGACCCATAAACTCCAGACCCAATTTAACAGATATTCTTAATCGACAATATCAAGCTCAAAAATAAAAACATATTCTATCATATTAACTAAAAAAGTAATCACATAATTAATAGGTGAAAAACAGAGAGAAAGATTGCTGAAGATTAAGATTAAGCCCTGCAGAAGCGAATGTTCTAACTAGAAATTGGTTTAATTAATAGCACATTTTACATAATGATTACAGTGTAATTGCGCTGACTAGCAGAGTGTCATTAAATATATCCATGCTCCTTTACAACACCCTAAGGCTAAAAATAATGAGTTACATTGAAAATCACTGTGCAACAGGTTCATAAATAACATTTAAGCCTATACAAGGCGAATACTTATAAATAATAAATATTTGCCTTTTGTAATTGAAGAAAAAATGACAGCCTTCTTTTTCTACTGCCTTGTAGATTGCCATGTTATAATGCTGAAAAGATTTTTTCCCCTTGCTTTCTCTAGAAGGTGTTGAATAATTTATTCATATGCTAATATTCCACGTAGCCCGACTTTGAGGAACAAATATTCCTACATAAAGAATAAATGCCAGGATGCTTATTACCTCTCTTGCTTTACTTTATGCCATGAATCCCCCCCAAACTACCACAGTCTATTACACTTGTCAGAGGAAGTCAGTGGTCAAATTTTCTGGCAGGGAAGAGCATTTTTCTTTATTTAAAAATTACCCCATCTCCCCAAATGTTCAACATGCTCAGGGTTGTAATGAAGCAGCAGCTGCTCTGTGACTTCAGGAAAGAAGGCAGAGATGTATGCTAACTTCTTAACTTCTCACTCTTCTGCTGAGAATCAATAACATCTGATCACAATGGCTGCAGTTCCTTATCCATAATTTGACTCTGGCCTGGGCTCAGGTCTACAAAGGGTCCATGTCCAGGAGCCTCATCTTCTTCATCTTCTCAGTTCCAAGAGGAAGTCGAGTTCCTCTGGTGCCTAGGAGAAAGCAGAGAGCAAGGCAGCCTCTGGGAGTGTCTGAAAGTGTCCCAGAGCTGGACTTCGGCCAGCGGCTCCTCTCCAAAGATGGCAGGAAAGATGGTGTCTCTAGGCTGTAAGGCGAATATGATTTGGTGGGGGAATGATCCTACCATAATGTGTTCAGAAGCATTCTCAGCTCTGTAGAAAAGGACACAGGAAGAAAATGCCTCTTCCCCATGATTTTCAGTTTCCCCATGAGTGTGAAGCAGGTCAGGCATCATATCTCCAGAGAACTCTAGAGTCCTTTCATGTGGGGAGTCCTTCAAGGAGCTCACCATCCAACTATTGCTTTCAGCTTAGCATGGCAGCTCTATCTTTTGTGAGGTGAGGCAGTGTTGCTTAGTGATAAAGAAAGGGCTTTGACATTGACCAGAACTCAGTTCAAATACTGGATTTACTATTTATTACTACTTTTTATTTACTAGAGACTTTTCTAGTAGCCTAGATGGTAAAGAATCTGCCTGCAATGCAGGAGACCTGGGTTCAATCCCTGGGTCGGAAAGGTCCCCTGGAGAAGGAAATGGCAACCCACTCCAGTATTCTTGCCTGTAAAATTCCATGGACAGACCATGGGGTCACAAAGAGTCGGACACAGCTGAGTGACTAACACTTACTATTTATTAGCTGTGTGATGTTGGGTAAGTCAGTTAACCTCTCTGAGTCTCAACTCCCTAATCTGTAAACTGAGATGATGATAGTCTCTCCCCACAGAACGGTTGTGGGGAGTAAATGAAAAAAATTCTAAGGTCTGTAAACACTTAGTATACTGCCTCCCAGTTAGTAAAGCTGAATATATGGTAGTTGTTATTTATTCTATGATTAGAAAGCTTTTTTCTCATACTTAGCCAAAAGCCATCTCCTGACCACTTTCATCCATGGGTCTAATTCCTTGGGAGGGATGAAGGACTGCAGACCCAGAAAAGTCAGAGAGGACCCTTTCACATAATAAATCATGTCTCTCCCCTGACTGAAGCTCATCACGAAGTCTCATGGGTATTAGGCAGCCAAAGGGCCAGAATCCGTATCCTGCATGATCTGGCCCCTGCTGCTCCAGCCTCATTTCATGCCTCCACTTAAATCCTCATGCTCTGTGCTCCAGGGATCTTCTTTCTGTTCCCGCTGGACTCAGGGCCCCTGCAGATGCTTTTGCCTGGAACTATTTTCTTACCCACTTTTTCTAGTTAGCTTTTCAGACCTCAGCTTAAACAAGGTTTCTGCAGGGAAATCCCCAAACTAGATCAGATTTCTACCTCACCCAGCTCCCTCTACTGTCTTTTCACAGGTTTTTATCATCACTTGAAGCAGTATATGTGGGTGATTATTTGATAAATGACTATTTCCATTAGCAAACTACACATTCTAGGAAGGCATGGACCATGGGTGGTTGAGGTTCATGATGGGCTTTGCTGGTACCCAGCATACAGCCCTTAGCAAATTCTTGCGGTGAAGAAAGGAAGGATGGAATAAACTGATGCTTATTTCCACAGGAGAGTCCCTCACATATTTGAAAATAATACTTAGGCTTCTCTTCTTCATGATTTAATTGTTACAAAAGCAATGATCTCAGTGCCTCAACTACTCTTCATCATGTTGAGTTTAAGATACTCCTACTCTCAGCATTGCCCTGTGCTCACACATGAGGGAACTGAGTGCAGTCAGGGGATTGCTTCCTGTGATCTGAGACGCCATCCTCCCAGCACACCCAGAAGCCATGTTAGCCTTAAATATGTGTAAAACACACCCACTGTTCATTTGCTTAAAAATAATGTAGATTTACTGACAAAAACTTGGAAAATATAGAATAGCAAGTATAAAGAAAACAATTCTTACACACACCTTGCAAAGTAAAACATAGCAGTTTATAATAATTCCTGTGTTTTCTTCAGTGAATGAGTTTTTATACAGATTGAGGAAGGATTATGTTGTGGAATTCTAACTACACACACACACACACACATCTTGCTTTTTTGCCAATATTAAATCATTAAGATATTTCTCTGTTATATTACAAATGTAGTTTTAATTAGTGCTTCATCAGTTGGAAATGCTCTCTGCTGCTATTGAGGCTTAAACAAATGGGAGGTTATTTTTCTCCCATAACAGGAAGTCTGAAGATGGGCAGTAACTGAGGTGCTTTCAATAGCTTTTTCCTCCTGGTCGTGTTATGACTGCTGTAGTTCCTACCATCACATTTATGTGCAAGGCAGGAATTCAAGGGAAAAATGTGCCACTTCCATCCTTCCCTTTTATCAGGAAAAGCCCACGCCTTCCCACTATCCTCAGCACACTTCCAATGATGAAGCCTCGACCAGACTCTGTCTTTGACCAATGCTAGGTCCAAAAACAGCTGGGAAAGTGACTATTCCATTTTTCCAACTGCTAAGGTTGAGGCAGGCAAAGAAACTGGGTATCTTTCCCACATCGTATTAGGTTAATTCCATTCCATTTGATTCACAGCTCTTTAAAGAAATATCATGGGAACTTTCATAAGGTCTCTCCTCCTTTTGCTCCCTGAAAAGGTTGAAGATCAACCTCATAAACAAGCTATAGTTCAAATTAGGAAACTAACAGAGATGTTTTCAGTTGTCACAGTGTTTATAAGGGCGCTGTTGTCTTTGTGGACAAGAGTCAAGGCTGATGAAAGTCCACTGATGCATAGGAAAGCTGCTCCATGAAGACCTGCCCAAATGCCGCTAGTGTCCTTATTAACTTCCATTCACGGGCAGTCTTGGAAATTACTTCATCGGAAACAGGGAAGAAAAGAAAGAAGGAAGGAACAGAGTGGGGAGGGAGGAGGAGAAGGGAGGGAAGGAGGGAAGGAATCGGGGGGGAGGGACGAAAAGGAGCAGAAGACAGATAATACTTCTCAGTGATGGGGTACAACCCTACACACACTACTTTCTTCTTCCTAAGTGACAATTTATATCATGTCAGGATATACAGATAAGATTATTTCAACTGCCCTTCTAGAGAAGTGCTTAAGAAAAAGCATGGCCATAGATCTTTACTCTTTCTGGCTTTCAAAGGGCTCCTCCTGGGGCTTTGGGACCCAATATTGTTTGCAATCTGTTCTTCCCTGGAGGATGTTAGGGAAAATAGAACGGCCCTAGACAGGTAATGCTTGGTGTTTAATGATGATAGGCAGAGGTGGGAAAGCAGAGATCAGCTTTTTCCTCTCGGCAGAGCCTGGGCTATTAGGAAGAGGGAATTCAGTGTTTGATTTGCTCATTCTCCATTCCTCATCGAGGCTTTGGTCCCAAATTGCTAAACCTCCATTCAACAGTTAAATTAAACATAACTAACTTTGTTGATATTATTTCACAGCCGAATAACTTGATATTCATACTCTTCGTGTGTTCAATAAGAACAGCGCTCAGACACATTTTTAAGTCTCAGCTGGTGATGAATTCTGCTGAGCTAAACTTGTGTTTCACAGGATTGTGCTCAGCTGAGACGGGGCACGCTACTGCACTGTAAAAATAAGCTTCGAGCCATAATTTTGATGGGCCCCTCACAGCAAGAAAGCATCTCTCTTCTCCTCCTCCCTCTTCTTAGTAGCAGCTCCCAAGTGCCACTTGTACACCCTAAACTAAAGGAATGCTGGGCAGACAACAGTCCTTCACTGCGATGCCTCCAAGGTGCAGAGAGCACTAAACTTGGGCTCCCAAGGCCTCCGTATCTGCCCCCTCTCTGCCTCTTCAAGGACTGGTGACTGTAAGCAGGTCATTTAATCTCTGATACTCAGATTCTACACTTGGCAGATATGGATATAAAAACCCTGCCTCTCTACCTCACATATTTGCTGTAAGCAACACGCTTTAAGCATTGAACACATGCTGCAAACTGTCGGGTGCTCGTCACTGTTATTTACATTTTCACCTATCATTGGGGTCCTGTCCTCTGAACATGACAGTAACTGCCCAAGAAGTATTTAAACTGAATAATACATTGGTGTGTTTTTTTTTTTATTATTCTCAAACAGGTAGTGGGCACCTTCTATGTCCCAAGCCCTATGTGTTGTTTAGTCATTAAGTCATGTCCAACTCTTTTGCGACCCCATAGACTGTAGCCTGCCAGGCTCCTCTGTCCATGGGATTTTCCAGGCAAGAATACTGGAGAGGGTTGCCATTTCCTTCTCCAGGGGACTTTCCCACCCCAGAGATTAAACCTGTCTCTCCTACTTGGCAGGTGGATTCTTTACCATAGAGCCAGGTAGAAAGCCCCCCTGTGCTAAACACTGTGGGTGTAAAGAATGAAATCGTGTTCTAGTTCGAGAGATAAACAAATAAATACTTATGATATGGTGAGATCTGCACTGTATAACAGAGACATACACAAGGTTTCTGAGCATCTTAACATTCTGCCTAGGAGAGCAAGGACCACTTCACAGAGGGGCAATTGGTGAGAAAAAGAGAGGGAACGTCACAAATGCTGCTGAGAATCACACACCGATCACTCTGCCGAGAACATTCTTTCCTTTAATTGTCACAACGCCCTACGGAGTAGGTATTATCATACCTATTTTATAAGTGACAGTCAAGATCTAACTAATTCACATAAGGTCCCAAAGCTGGTGAGGGAGGAGCCTAGATTCCCAAATTCACCTCTTCATCAGAAGGCTGGGCCCTCTGCATACTCATCTCACAGGTGGAGGGAAAGCAAGTTGATCTTTCTGTACAACAAGAATTTGAAATTATCTGAAAACATCTTATGTGACATTAACTATGAGTTACCCCAAACTATGCAAATTATCTCTTTAGAAAAATGCGATATGGAGGTGATCTCAGGCATACGTGGATATCTCACTGATCCTCAAAGCAGGAAAGTCAGCCGGGTCTCCCAAGGGACAGTAAGTCCTACAAGCGTCACAGACAAGGCAGATCCTCCCTCTCCTCCCCTCTCACAGGCTGCCTTCCATTATCTCTTCTCTGTTGTGTTTGTTATTCTTTCTCTCCAGACCATCCCTTGCTTCTCCATTAAAATGACAGGAGTGGCCACCTGCTCCCTTGTTACATCCACTTCAAGAAAGCCAGGGACTGACTCTCAGGAGTAGTGTTAGCTGCTTAGTCACGTCTGACTTTGTGACTCCACAGACTGGGGTCCTCCAGGCTCCTCTGTCCAGGGAATTCTCCAGGCAAGAATACTGCGGTGCATAGCCATTCCCTTCTCCAGGGCATTTTCCTGACCCAGGGATCGAACCCAGTGAAAGCTGCTGCTGCTGCTGCTAAGTCTCTTCAGCCGTGTCTGACTCTGTGTGACCCCATAGACGGCAGCCCACCAGGCTCCCCCGTCCCTGGGATTCTCTAGGCAAGAACACTGGAGTGGGTTGCCATTTCCTTCTCCAATGCATGAAAGTGAAAAGTGAAAGTGAAGTTGCTCAGTCGTGTCCGACTCTTAGTGACCCCATGGACTGCAGCCCACCAGGCTCCTCCATCCATGAGATTTTCCAGGCAAGAGTACTGGAGTGGGGTGCCATTGCCTTCTCCAGGAGACTGACTGACTAGCACCTCCAAATCCCACTTCCAAGTTCCCAGAAGAGGGAATCGAAGTGGCCTAGCTTGGGTTAACTGTGTCTAAAGTGTGGCTGTATGTCGTGACTGCCTTCCCACTGATGGGGTGGCAGGGTGGGGGGGGGGGGCGGCGAGTAAAGAGATCAGACAAATGCTACCCCCACCAGGTGACGAAGGTCAATGTCAACAGTGATAAGTCATGTTGATAGTATGTATCCCTGATGTGATGTGAGGAAAATGGCACCTCACCTCCATGGACAACTCCCCCAAAACTCATAACCTCAGTCTAATCGTCAGAAAAACATCAGACAAATCTCAGTTACCTGACCAGTACTCTTCAAAAACAGTCAGGTTCATCCAAACCAAGAAAACCCAAGAAACTGTCATATCAAGAAAAAACTAAGGGGAGATAACCACTAAATATAATGTGGAATCCTGGGACAGAAAAAGTAAAGAAATCTGAATAAGGTATGGATTTTAGTCAATAATAATGTATCTCTATTGGTTCATTAACTGTAACAAATGTACTATCATGATGTAAGACGTTAATAATAAAGGAAGCTGGGTGCCAGGTACACAGGAACTCTGTGCTGTCTTTGCAATATTTTCCTACACTTAAAACTCTTCTAAAATAAAGAAAAAATATGAAAACACAGTACGTTTGTGTATGCTAAGTTGCTTCGTTCATGCCTTACTCCTTATAGCCCTCTGGGCTGTAGCCCACCAGGCTCCTCTGTCCATGCGATTTCCAGGCAAGAATACTGGAGTGGGTTGCACTCCACTTCTCCACCTTCTCCAGGCGATTTTTCCAACCCAGGCATCGAACTTGAGTCTCACGTCTCCTACATTGGCAGACAGGCTCTTTACCACCAGCACCACCTGGGAAGCCCATAAAATCATGGTATTGCATGCTTATTCAGTGCCATCCACCACGGTAAAACTAAAACCAAAAGCCCTTTTCAAATTATCCTGTCCCCTTATTCACCCGCCATGATATATACTGCAAGCCCTTTGAGAGAAAGGGAACACCAAGACCCAGAGCAGTCCTGACACATAGTAGGCAGTCAAGAAATATTGACTGATGTGAACTGACATTTATCATCCACAGAAGAGGCCCTGGTATAACATACAGAAATGCTACCTTGCTTTGTCCCACGGTGGGTGAGTGGGAGCACTACCCTTGGCGTGGATGGTTTCGGTGTGCTCACTCTCCTCTTCTTAGTAAGAAAGTTAGCTCCTTCCCAGGCTGCTACTGCTCAGTAAGAGACCATCAAGGGGGCCTGGGACAGCCACTGGTGGATTTTCGTTCCAATGACCCTTTGGAATTAGAAGCTGGCCTGGAAGCTCTGAATGGGACCCAGACCTCACCAGTGTTTTGCGCCCTTTAAGTGACCTATCCTCACTTCTCTCAGGACAGGTTTTTAAAACCTTGCAAAGGACAAGAGCCTCCTGTCATGATTAACCTTTGGAATGGGCCCTAAAAATAATTTTGCATTCACTTTAAAAGTGCCTGTTTTAAGGGGAAAGACAAATGGGTGTGGCTTTTTAAAGCATTTGCTTCTTCCAAGGGGTGGAGAGGAACAGGAGACCCAGAAGGGGTTTCTGGCCACGGAGCTGAGATGTGGATGTGTTAACCCTTTCACAGCCCGCCTTGATTCTTCCTTCTACTGTCTCCATTCAAAGTCATTTTAATCTTATGAACTGACTATTAGCTGATGAACTAATTCCTCCAGGGAAAATGCCATTAATTCATCAGGCTTCTTCATTCCATTTTTTAAAAACTGCCCTCAAACATCTTTTGTTGTAATAAATGAGTAAATTCTGTGCTGTGGTTTGCAGAGTCTTAATGAACCTGGGAATGTAAAATCCTCCCTGCGGTTTATTTTCAGCTGCATCACATAGGAAACCATACTGTACCTCATCATCAGGTGAGAGTTTTCTCATATAAAGAGGCCAACCTAAGTGCTATTGCCATTGGAGATTCACATCACCAAGGGGTGAGCTTTGGTATCCTAAAACCTGAAGCAGCCTTCTCCGCTATGTGCACTCCTGCACGATAGGCTATTAAGCAGCCCCTCTTTGCCAACACCCCAGTTTTGTAATTTGGAACCTTGAGACCTAACAATTCCATATTTGGCCCATGGCCATATTTCTGGTGCCCCATGCCCTAGTTTTCACTCTTGTATAAGCACATGTGTCAGTGGCTCCAACTATGATCTTCTATCATGTTAATGATTTATTCCTCTCCACCTCATCTATGGTATGAGCACAACCCCACAAAGAGAATACACAAACACATTCGCTAAACAGAGGGACAAAGATACAGAGCCCATTCATATACCCCGTCGGAGACAAAGTCACTGCTACAGACATGGATGATGCTTGCTACTTAGTGAGGCAGAGATCGGGGATTAAAAAGGAATGTCTCCCCTGTACACTCACTCTGACTGGGCAATGATATAATTTCCAGTCTCACGTCTCTATTTCAGACCACATATGGCAGTAATATTGGCTGTTCCCCACCTCAGCCTAACCATGACTAAACAGGTTGATGAATGTCATGCATCTTATCATCATACATGCATATTTTTAAATATAATTCACTTTTGATCTGCACCCTTGTGCAGTGGCGAATGAAAACAGTTAAGATTTCTTCCACTGTCTGCCTTTAAATGTATTAAACAGCCCTGCTGTCAATAGATTATATTCTTGTACAATGATAATAGCCCCCAAAACTAAGAGGCCTTGTCAGGAATTGCAGTTGTCACAGTTTGATGGGAATGATTTTACTTGGGGTTCGTCTGCCGCACAATCATCTCATAATCTGGATATACATCACAGCATGACATGTAAATTTCCTGCTACTCTGCTTTCATTTCCAGAGGCAGCAATCAAATGAAAACCACTCAACCTCACCCAAATGTATAAATAATTTTCATTCAAACATATTAACAGTCAAAATATGAGAATTTATCACAGAGTGCTAGGCCTTTTAAGAAGCAATAAAGACTTTACTTTTTAAGCATATTTCTCCTTAGAAAAGTAATACGAATAGTAACTCGCAATTTAAAAATCACATTTCAAAGTCCACACAGAAACCACCTAATCTGCAAACTTAAGGGATATAGGTGCTTCACCATAGATTTGACACTTAGAGGAAAAACGATGAGGGAAATATTGTGTAATAGAATTGCATGTGGATTAATAATTACCAACATGAAAATACCAAAGTCCCAAAATGCTGATTTATTTCATCTCTGCTAAACTATACATTTTGCACTGCACAATCAATAGGAGATTACTTTCTCTAAAATATAAACACCTGATTCAGCAGTGATTTGGATAGCAACATAACAAATGACACTTTTTTCTGATAAACATCAGATTTTAATTGAAAGCAATCTCCTCGGGAAAAAAGACCATCAAATTGTAGCAGTGGACGTGGCTGACTCTCCCCCATGCAGGCTGGGTTCCAGCCACACTAACTGTCAGTTACCAAGAAAAGGAGGACATATTCACAACTGAATAGGAAAAAATACTTGTCTTTTGTGTTCAGTTATGAAGTCAAATGAGAGCAAGTGTTGGTTCACTTTGGCAAGGTTCAAGGTGAGTATGTGAATGGCCATAGGAGCTGCATTTGAATGAGAGGACAAGAACTGCAGTGTGCTCACCACCAGACCTGGGGACTCACCAGGCTTGCTTGCAAAGTTCCCCTAGGAGGGGAGGCTAAGCCTTCAGACACAGACTTGTGCCCTGTCAGGTGGAGGTGCTAAAAGACATCATTTGACCAATAAGGCTTCATGTTGCCAAGAGTTCATTATATTAGGAACAAACCCCCCAAAGGACTATAATTCCCTGGCACATTTAAATCAATAATCAGTCCACCAACATTTCCCAAAAAATACCTTCCAAGGTTTGGAGAGGACACTTGGACTGTGGGTAAGAAGCTAAGTTAGAAGTTTCTATCACATCCTCAAGGGCAGTTGAGAAGCGAGGGTACTTGGAAAGGGTGGGCTGGGAAGGTAGCATTTGGGATGGGGAGGCAATCTACTTGTATCATTAGTGCTAGCACCTAAAAATTTTGCAGCCTCACTTTAAATTTTTATACCCTTTTCTTCTCCCCTCTCTTCCCTCACCATGTGCAAAAACTGCTAAGATGACAGTTTTTTCCATTTCCCCAGTAAGTGTGTCTGCAGAAGTAGAAGTACCATAACCCGGGGTACAGCAAGCTCAGCCATTTGAAATAAAACTTTGCAGTACTAATGTTTTTGTAACTGCTTTCATATTGTAATGATATTTTTCCAAGCACTGGTTTTATTTGATCTTAAATACCTTTTTGGGAAAGTCCAGTGAGCTGACTCTAATAAAATCATGCTATTGAAAAAAGGTTTAAGTAGAATGTTCAGAATAAATTACAAAACTGCATGCAAGAATACCAGCTAGTGCTGCAATAAAAAGCTGAAAATGAGTATTCTTGCAATATATTTTAAAGAAGTAGTATACTTTTTTGTCCATTTTTTTTCATTGAATGTTTCATAACAGAATGCCTCCATGTCATGAAAGGAGGGGAATGCATACCAAATGAACAAACTGCGGGAAAAATTGCATTTAAGCGGGAAAAAAAAATCTTGACTTTTTGGGGGAGTATAGAATATATTTCATTTCATTTTCAATAACTGTTGGAAGATAATAGAAAATGTAATTTCTTTCCATTTGCTATGCCAAAATACTTAAATTACATCATACTTATCCTGTCATATTTTTTCCCCAACTTATTCAGGACCCGTTAATGGATTTCGTCTTCTTTATGTCTGCACTAAGGGATGGGTCTGCTTTAAAAGACAGAGGTGTCCAGCTGTAGGGATCTCAGGGAAACTAGGATGGCTTGAGTGGAAGACACAGGTAATTGTATACCTGACTTTCTTCTAGTGAAGCAGAAGGAAAGAGCTCTTGCAGGATGGAGGTGAGTGTATCTTCCTAATTACTCTTGAAACCCTATGTCCAAAATATTCACCAACTCCTTCCTCAGCCCTTCCACCCCACAAGACAGTCTTGCAAAACTGGGACACTAACAGAGCAATGGATGGTAAATTTCCCCTATGGTACCACCCTACCTGCCATCTGAGATCTACTGTGTTCTTGGTTTCGGGTTCTATGAGGGACAATATTTATGTAAATCAAATTAGCTTATAAATCCAAGTTCAGTTCTCTCACCTCCAAGTAAGACAAAAACAACCATTCCCATCCTATGAAGGGAAACTGGGACCAAAAAAAAAAAAAGGTGGCATGGCGTGATAGGCAAGATCTAGAATACCATGGACACTGTTGGTGGCCCACCCAGCATTCCTCCTCCCCATCTGTCTTCCTTTCCAGCAGAACCTGATTTTGTTCAGGAATCCATCTCTCTATGCACTCCCAAGCACCTCAGGAGAATCCGGCCCATCTGCTTCTAAGATGCAGATTGACTGGCCGTGGCCAACGCGTTCCCTTGGCATTGCTGAGTTTGAGAAAGGGTATGAGACTCTGATCAGTGATGTGGGAGAGGAAGTCAACTGAGGCCCTTTCAGAGAAGAGTTTTCTTGCCAACCAAAGAAGTGGGCTCTTTTTTTCCCCCTGGAGATTCTTTTGTCTAGATGTGACTCCAAAAGAGTAGCAACCACCTGCTAAGATAACTTGTTGCTCATTTTTCAGTCACTAAGTCATATCTGACTCTTTGCAGCCCCACGGACTGCAGCATGTCAGGCTTCCCTGGCCTTCATTATCTTCTCCCAGAGTATGCTCAGACTCATAATATTGAGTCAGTGATGCCATCCAACCATCTCATCCTCTGTCTCCCCCTTCTCCTTCTGCCCTTAATCTTTCCCAGCATTAGGGTCTTTTCCAATGAGTTAGCCCTTCACATCGGGTGGCCAAAGTATTGGAGCTTCAGCTTTAGCATCAATTCTTCCAATGGATATTCAGGGTTGATTTCCTCTATTTTTATTTTTTTTTTATTTTCTTTTTTTTTAATTTATTTTTTTATTTTTTAAATTTTAAAATCTTTAATTCTTACATGCGTTCCCAAACATGAACCCCCCTCCCACCTCCCTCCCCATAACATCTCTCTGGGTCATCCCCATGCACCAGCTCCAAGCATGCTGTATCCTGCATCAGACATAGACTGGCGATTCAATTCTTACATGATAGTATACATGTTAGAATGTCATTCTCCCAAATTTGGTTGATTTCCTTTAGGACTGACTGGTTTGATCTCCTTGCTGTCCAAGGGACTCTGAAAAATCTTCTCCAGCACAACAATTCTAATACCAATGATGATGACAAAAATAATTCTGTATTAGTGTCTTAGGACTACTGTAACAAAGTATCATTAGTTGGGGGTCTTAAAACAATGACAACTTATTGTCTCATAGATCTGGAGGCTAGAAATCCAAAATCAAAGTGTCAACAGGGTCATGTTTCCTCTGATGGCTCTAAGGGAGAATACTTCCTTGCCTCCTCCAGTGTCCTCCAGCAATCCCTAGTGTTCCTTGGCTTGTAGACAAATCCAATCCAGTCACATGGCCATTTTCTCTTTGCATTTCTTCACATTGACCTCCCTCCATGCATGTCTGCCTCTGTGTCCAAGTCTCTTTATATAAGAACAGTCACATTAGATGAGAGTCCACCCTAGTGACCTCATTTTAATTTGATTAAATCTGTAATTACCCTGTATACAAATAAGGTCACATTCTGATACTTGGGGTAAAGACTTGAACATATCTTTTTTGGAGGAGAGGGGACACAATTCGACCCATACTTGCCTAACTGTGAGCAGATGCTAAGGTTGAAATAGACTTTGATGACATCATTGAGCCTCTGAATTAGCCTTCCCTGTAACTTGTCCTGCCTGGGGACTTGCTGGTAAGTGAGTTACACATGAGACCACTTTCTGCATTGCTCAAGTCATTTTGTATTGAGGTTTTTACCTGAAGCTGAGGGCTTGCCCTGTAGCTCAAAGGTAAAGAATCCGCCTGCAATGAAGGAAGTGCGTATTCAATCATTCAATCCCTTGGACAGGAAGATTCCCTGGAGGAGGACATGGCAACCCACTCCACTCTTCTTGCCTGGAGAATCCCATGGACTGAGGAGCCTGGCAGGCTACAGCCCATAGGGTCACAAAGAATTGGACATGGCTGAAGCAACTGACCCTAAAGGAGATCAGTCCTGGGTGTTCATTGGAAGGACTGATGCTGAAGCTGAAACTCCAGTACTTTGGCCACCTCATGCGAAGAGTTGACTCATTGGAAAAGATTCTGATTCTGGGAGGGATTGGGGGCAGGAGGAGAAAGGGACAACAGAGGATGAGATGGCTGGATGGCATCACCAACTCGATGGACGTGAGTCTGAGTGAACTCCGGGAGTTGGTGATGGACAGGGAGGCCTGGTGTGCTGCAATTCATGGGGTCGCAAAGAGTCAGACTCGACTGAGCGACTGAACTGAACTGAAGCGACTAAGCACACACACATACACTTGTGGCTGAACCCATCTTCGTTGATGTCACAGATAGTGGATAAAAGCAGACCTGCTTCCACCACTTAATAACTGTGTGTTCTTAGGAAAAATCACTTACATTTTTTGAGAATATTTTCTTTATCTCTAAATTGAGTCAAATACTACCCAGAATTGCCATGAAGATTGATGAGATAGACATAAATGGCATTATCCTGAAAACGTGCTCAGTAGATTGTTTATATGCTCCTTTTACAAACTATCCATGTGACTCTGGAAGAATAAAAACAAGACCATATAGTCTAGTCTTAGAGGGAGTAATTGAGAACTACTAGCTCCTGATGGTTGTTAAGAGTTTCAGAAACTAATACAACACTGTAAATCAACTATACTCCAATACAAATTAAAATCAAATCATTTGCCCGCATTCTTCACTTAGTATGTGCCACTGTCTAGCTTCGTTAAGGCTTTCATGATAGAGGCTTAAAGGTTAAAAGCATGAGCTCTTGGGACTTCCCTGGTGATCCAGTGGTTCAGAATCCTCCTTCCAATGCAGGGGATGCAGGTTTGATCCCTGGTCGAGGAACTAAGATCCCACATGCCTCAGGGCAACTAAGCCCACCTGCCACAACTACTGAGCCCACGCACTGTAGAGCCTGTGCTCAGCAACATGCTGCAAAGACCCAGCACAGCCGAAAGAAAATAAAAAGGACATGGGCTGTTGAGTCAGACCACAGAGATTCAAATCTCAGGTCCACCACTTTCTGTGCGTGACTTGGGCAAGTTATTTAACCTCTCTATATCTGGTTCCTTCATCTCTACAAAAGGGGAAAGATGATGATGATAGTTTCTCACAGTGTTTTTAAGAGGAATGAGGTTACAAGGCGTAGGTGATAAGTATGGGGTCTGGTGAATGGTAGGCAAGTTAAACATACACTGTTTCCTCCACTCAGTGTCCATTATCATTTGCAGTCATCTTGGTATGCTACATCAGTGGTTTTCACACTTTGGTGTTGGTATAAGAAACATCTGTGATGCTTGTTATAAATATAAACTCCCACCCAAACCCAGCGATTCAGATCCAGTAGCACTGAGATGTACTTTTAACAAACATTGCAGGTGAAATTGATGCCAATGGTGCCTTATCACACAGTGAGAAACTACTTCTTCTGATTGGAAGTCAGGAGACTTAGAAAGAGGTACTCATCTTGGAGACAGGCACTTCTCTTATCCTTCCTAGTAGTCCGAAAGTTTCTGGAAAGTAGAGCCATCCTTATCTCTCTGTCCCTTCCCAACCAAGACATTCAAAGCACAGTACTTTGCTCACCAGAACTCAAAAGTGTTCACTAAATCAATTTAAAGGAATTTCAGATGCTAGAGAAAAAGAAGTGGTAAGAGACAGATGGGAGGATGGAGATCCAGGCAGAAGGAAAACAGCTCTGGTAACTATTTAGTGATGCCAAGAGATTCTGTTGGGACAGATGACCTGAGCAAGCCTCAGAAGCAGTTCTGGTTTCTGTGAGCCCCATGAACAGTGTAACTCTGGGTAGCAGAGTCACTAGGAAGCTCTGGGATTCCAGGCTGGCTTCACTTCTCAGATTTCTACCAGCCTGGGATACAGCCCTCCGAGCCCAAAGCAAAACTTTAGAACGTGTGCAGAAGGACAAAGGAGAAAACCTGCACAATGAGAAGAGGAGCTGGACTGCTTATTACTGGGTCACTCAGCGAGGAGCCTGGTGGGCTGCAGTCCATAGGGTCGCGAAGAGTCAGACACGACTGAGCAACTTCACTTTCACTTTTCACTTTCATGCATTGGAGAAGGAAATGGCAACCCACTCCAGTGTTCTTGCCTGGAGAATCCCAGGGACAGGGGAGCCTGGTGGGCTGCTGTCTATGGGGTCGCACAGAGTCGGACATGACTGAAGCGACTTAGCAGCAGCAACCAACTAAGCTTAGATCTCTCAGGGGCAACTTCAACAAAGAACATTTACAGGGTTGTATTGTAAACTAATTAATGTTAATATATGTAACATTATGTAGCTACTATGAATTGAATGACTATATGAGTCAGGTGATTTTCATGAATTATATCATTAAGTTCTCACTAATTCATTCAACTAATATTTGTTGAGCATCTACCATGTGTCGAGTTATCAAATAAAAATGAATATGATGTGCTTATCAATATACGTAACTATACCTATCTCATATGACTGTATAGAAAGAAATTTCCTAGAGAGACTGGGAGGTTGATAAGCGTAAAGCATTGATATAGTGCTTGGCATCTAGCAAGTACTTAACATAATCCATTATAGAGGATACTTACTAGCAGTAGTTCTTCCTGGATGATTTCTTTCTGGAATGTTCTGGGTGAACATTTCTTCCTTTTACTTATTTGCATTTACCAAAGTTCGACACTAAGTAGGCAATGCTAATGTAATAAAAAACAAAAGTCATTACTTTAAAAGTTAGTAAGATATTTCCTCTCTGAATCCACAGATGAAGACCACCCTGTCTTCGACAGCATCACCTAGTCGCTCCAACAGAGTGTGACTGAAGATCTTTCATCCCACCCTCTTCCTCTGGATAACTTCCCAGAGATATTACTTTATTTCAGGATCCTTAGGAGGTGTGGTACATTTGAACTCTCACACAGAATCCTACATAATATTTGACCAAGGACTAGCATGCTTCTTTTCTGTGCCCTTATTGGTCTTTAGAACACACTCTATTTTTCATAATGGGAAGATTTATTTCTTATGGGGCTTTGGTTTTGATACTGTACTTTTTCTCACAAAAATACAGCTTAGGAATCCTATGAGACCCCTAACACATATGCACACACACACAAAATGTAAATCTTTTATTTCTGAAATGTTCTTATAGCTAGAGGTATAAGAATTACTAGGAAAAGATACATTTAATACTAAAAAAAGCATTTCCTGGGAACCTACTAAGCACCAGGCCTCATGCAAGATACTGCAATAAAACACTGAATAAAACCTGCTCCTTGTCTTCAATGAGTTGCTAGGAGAGACTGCTGTTTAATGCGACACACTGCAACACAGCAAGTCATCTATGCTCTCATTCATTCATTCAACAAGTATTTATCGAGCATAACAGGCACTGTTTGAGTGCCTGGGGATACAGAAGTGAGGGAAATAGGCAAAATCGCTGCCTTTAGAACTTACAATGTAGTGGGGAGAGATAATAAACAAATGAATATAAGTTATAGTTGTGATAGTAGTTGCTATAAAAATAATACAATGGGTTAAAGAGATAGTACAAGGGTTGCTGTTGCTATGTGATGGTCAACTGGTCAGATTATCTTTGAGAGGAAATTGGGAGGTGGTAAGGGAGTACATCATGCAGATGTTGGGAGAAAGTGTTCTATGCAAAGCTCCTAAGATGGTGTGTTCTCCATGCATTGACAGACTAGCAAGATGGTCCAGGTGGATAAGCAGAGAGTGCTAGGGAGAGAGCAAGAGGTGATGAATTTGAAACAGATTCTGTAGGACCTTGTTGGCCATAGTAAAGCCCTTTGATTTGATTCAGAGAATAATGGTAAGCCATTGGCACATTTTCAATAGAAGAGGGACATGCTTTCCTTACATTTTAAAATATCATTTAACTGCTGAGTCGATATTAGGTTGCATGAGGACAAGAGTAGAAACAAGGAAACTCTGCAATAGTCCAGTGAATCGATGTCTGTGGAACAACTGAATGCATGGCTAAGACGTCACAGTAGAACAGAGCGGGTAGTGTTCAATCGCATCCAAAAGCGACAGTCTCCTCGTTGAAGATGAGACCTAAACCGGGATCTGCTTTTTATTTTCGGGTTTGAATTTTTTGGCAAGGAGTGTTCTTTCACTAGAAGACCCATCATATCAATGTCTCTCTTTTGTGAGGTTAGCAGCTTAATAAACACCTAAGTCCATTCATTCATTGAGTGCTGTGCTAGGTGGTGTCTGACTCTTTGTGACCATATGGACTGTAGCCCTCCAGGCTCCTCTGTCCATGGGATTCTCCAAACAAGAATACTGGAGTGGGTTGCCATTTCCTCCTCTAGACTACATTCCTGACCCAGGGATTGAACCCGCGTTTCCCGTGTCTCCTGCATTGTCTAATGGGTTCTTTATCATTGCGTCCATTCAGTCATCAGTGGTTGCAAAATGGTGATATTCTCATTTATTTAGCTGGATTATATTTATAAAAAGAACTTTTCCTTCATCTTCTACTGTATTACCCATTAGTGTAATTCACATAGAAAAGGCAAGATAAATGCTTGATTTTCCCCCCTTTATTTTCAGTTTTCAGAATAACAAGTTGGTTGACTAGCTTCTTTCCATGGTGATCAGTTGCTAGCTTGCTTTCTCTTTTTTCTTTCTCTCCTGCCTCCCTCTTCTCCTTCTTAACTCACTTTTTCTTTCTTTTCCCTTTCCTTCTCTTACTTTCTCTCTCTCACCTCCCTCTCTTTCTTTCTAATATTCTATTCTCTTATTCTTTCTTATTATCACTATAAACTTAATGATTATTAAATATATCTGATGAGTTCCAATCACTTGTAGATATTACCCATGCTGCTGTTGCTAAGTTGCTTCAGTCGTGTCCGACTCTGTGCGACCCCATAGACGGCAGCCCACCAGGCTCCCCCGTCTCTGGGATTCTCCAGGCAAGAACACTGGAGTGGGTTGCCATTTCCTTCTCCAATGCATGAAAGTGAAAAGTGAAAGTGAAGTCGCTCAGTCGTGTCCGACTCTCAGTGACCCCATGGACTGCAGCCTTCCAGGCTCCTCCTTCCATGGGATTTTCCAGGCAAGCGTACTGGAGTGGGGTGCCATTGCCTTCTCCGGATATTACCCATATGGATGCTTAAATTGTCTCATCTTTATCCAGGAGCCTCTTCAGGTTGGCTCCTGAGCCCTTTTGATGGAACTGTGGTAGTTTTTTATCTCCTCCTTGCTGCTTGTTACAAGTTGTGACAAGCTCAGCATGTACCTTCCCTCTGCCTAACCTGGAGTCAGCTGTTTCTCTAAGGAGCTCTGGTTCCTTTTAGCAGGAGATGGTATTTCAGCACCACCATCTGAGCATGAGGGGTGAGTCATTGTTTGTGTGTTTTTCACAGTTTCTAGGCCTTTTCAGTGGACAGAGTTGGAATTTTTTTAATGAAATTAATTGTGATTTCATATTGATAATTTCAGTGTAAACTGTGATTTTTTTCCTCCTTTTCCTCACACTGATAGTCTCAATTTTCAACAATTCCAAAAATGACAGAATTATAGTTGACCCTTAATTTCTAATTTGCTTTGCTCCCCCAAAATACCCAGAGCAATCTCATAGCTAGTCATACCAACAGTACCAATAGCAATGTGATCACTGTAAACAGTTAAAGATTCTTTTGTAGCTCTTTTTGTCCTAAGAGTATGTCACCTTAAAGATGTACAGACAAGCTGCTGACATTTAAAGTCATTTGGAATTGTTCATGTCATGGGGCTTTACAGTTTGTGGTGGAAGTAGACATTTAAGAAACAATTTTAAGACATCAGTGTAAAGAAACAGTACAGCAAGCAAAGTGAGGTTCAACAGTCTGGAGGCTCAGGGCCATTCACCCCTAGAAACTGATGCTTAAACAGAGTTTTTAGGCCATGTTGGAATTAGCTCAGCAGAGTACTGGAACAAGGGGTATGTGGAGGGTGCTGGAGCGGGGAGGGGGGCGTGTTCCAACAAAGAACTGTAACTTGTAAAGCACTCTTCTAATAAACTGCCAAAACAAAAGTGGTTGTTTAGAATTTCCTTTTTAAGTTATATTCTCCAGAAATCAAAAATCATCAGCCATATCAGATCTGGTCTCCTCTTTGGTAGTTTTCAAGCCAAAAGTCACATGGAAAGTAATTATTGCACAAAGCCGTAGACTTGCTTTCTTTGTAACCCCCAACCATGTTGCTCAGCTCAATCATTCCTTCTATTTCTCATGCTTACCTTCCATTTCTAAAAGCAAAGACTTCAGAGCATAAGGACTATAGGCAAGTCATGAAAGGAATGACCATCAACAGATGATTAGATAAAGAAGATGTGCTACACATATACAATGGACTATGACTCAGTCACAAAGAACAAAATAATGCCATCTGCAATGACAGGGATGGGCCTAGAGATTATTATACCTAGCGAAGTGAGTCAGACAGAGAAAGACAAATACATGTCACCACCTATACGTGCAATCTAAAAAAATGACACAAATGAACTTATTTACAAAACAGAAATAGAGGCACAATTCTAGAAAACAAACTTATGGTTACCAAGGGGGGAAGTTGGGAGAGGGATAAATTAGGAGGCTGGGATTGACATATACACACTACTATATATAAAATAGATAATTAATAAGAACTACTATATAACAGAGGGAATTCACCTCAATACTCTGTAATGACCTATATGGAAAAGAATCTAAAAAAAATGGATATATGCATATGTATAATTGATTCACCATGCTATATGACAGAAACTAACACAGCGTTATAAATCAACTATACTTTGATTAAAGTTAATTTTAAAAAATAATTAAAAATAAAAAGAAGAGCCTCAGAGGGTGAAGAGCATCTCCTGGGAGACTCTAGAGAGGATCTGAGACTACAGAAGACCCAAGATAATGATGGTAGGGATACTAGGTCCCGTTCTGTGGATGGCACTGCACTAGGTGCTTAATATACCTCAAATCTAATAGAAACAACTCTGTAATTTAGGGGATGTTATCCCATTTTAGGTGTGAGGAATCTGAGGAGCAGAGAAGAATGCGGCAAAGTTCAAAGTTAAACCATAAAGAAGACCAAAATAACGCCTTTTGCAATGACAGGGATGGACCTAGAGATCATCATACTGAATGAAGTAAGTCAGGCAGAGAAAGACAAATATATGTCATCACCTATATGTGGAATCTTAAAAACGATACGAATGAACTTGTTTATAAAACCGGAATAGACTCACAGCTGTAGAAAAAAAACTTATGGAAACTGCTAAGTTGAAGGGCCAAGATTTAAATTCAGGTCTGCCTCATTCCAAAATCATTACCTTATGAATTTCATAAGTTTATTCTCTAGAGACATGGCTTATGTGAATATACAAACAATGATTTATAAAATAAGTTATGTTAGCATAGAGTCACATCTCACAGGTGAAGGATACTCTCATGAGAACTAACACTTGGAACTTCCCTGTGGCACAGTGGATAAGAATCCACCTGCCACTACAGGGAACACGGTTCAATCCCTGATCCAGGAAGAGTCCACGTGCCGAAGATCATCTAAGCCCATGCGTCACAGACCCTGAGGCCGTGCTCTAGAGCCCATGAGCCGCAGCTACTGAAGCCCGTGCTCCGCAATAAGAAAAGCCACCGCAACAAGAAGCCCCAGCACCACAATTAAAGTGTAGCCCCTGCTCGCCACAACCTGAGAAAGCACGCAACTAGCAACAATGACCCAGTGCAACCAAAAATAAAATTAATTAATAATTTAAGAAAAGAACTAATGTTTTGGTGATCCTTTACAGCCCACAATAACAGCCTTTTCTAATTTGATGGGTTCTCATTATTCCCATTTCCCAAAGGAGGAAACTGAGACTCACAAAGTTAGCCTTTCACCTAATAAGTGATCCAAGATTTCTGACTCCAGATTCCAACTTGTTCCCATTCTTGGTCATCCTGGCTCTGCTTACCAGATATCAGAATGAGGGCAGAGATGAAACTTGACAAGAAAACCAATAGAAACAAGGTTAAAATCACACCCTCCCCCCAATTATGACACCACTTATCAACAAAACACCACTGTTTGAATATGAAATTATTATAAAAGTAATAAAACTTTATTTTTAAAGTCTTCATTTAAAAAATCTCTTGGTGGAAAAATCTGTAATGTCAGTACCTTAATTTAGCAAGAAAGGTACATAAAAATATGAAAACAGAACATAAAACTCTTGCTTTCTTCAGTTCAGTTCAGTTCAGTCCAGTCCAGTCGCTCAGTTATGTCCGACTCTTTGCAACCCCATGAATCACAGCACGCCAGGCCTCCCTGTCCATCACTAACCCCCGGAGTTCACTCAAACTCATGTCCATTGAGTTGGTGATGCCATCCAGCCATCTCATCCTCTGTCGTCCACTTCTCCTCCTATCCCCAATCCCTCCCAGCATCAGAGTCTTTTCTTAGTTTTCAGTAAATCTGAAACTATCGTTTAAAAAAATATATTCTACTTTAAAAAATAGAGAGAAAGAAGGCCAGGACCTCTCATTGCTTGAATTCTTCACCTTTCCTTCTATAAATAATTTTGCCAAAATGGAACAAAATTTACTTGCTTTTGATAAAGTCATACTTCTTGGTTCCTGACAAGGTAGCTCAGTCTAGGCTTTGGAATCAGATGGTCTTGGGTTCAGATGTTGGTCTTGTCTTTTCCTAGCTTTAGGTCTCACTGGGATTGTGAGCATGAAATGACGTTAACGCAGACCAAGGCCTTAACCCAGTGCCTCATAAGTGGTGAGTGAACGGCTGTTATTCTTTACTGCAGTGTCTCACTCCCTCTCAATGAGTTAGGGATGACAAATTGGAATTTGAAAGCGTTTTAAAATATTTATTTTATATTGGAGTGTAGCTGATTTACAATGTTTTGTTAGTTTCAGGTGTACAGCAAAGTCATATATACATACATCTGTTATTTTTCAGATTCTTTTCTCATATAGGTTACTACAATGTATTAAGTAGAAAGTGGGGATTTTTTTTAATCATTAGTTCATTTTTATTAAATAACAAAAGTCACCAAATCAATTCTAATTCCTATATTTAGGCTAAAGACCAAAACAATCCAGTGTTAAGTACTATTTTAATCTTGTTGCTCAAATTTAAATTTTAGATAGATAAAATCTCTGTGCCCTTGTCAAAATAGAGAAACTGGTTGCACTGTTTTCAACCTGTGATGCAGAAGCACTATCACACACACAGTTTCACTGACTCAGGACTACAATCTCTCTGTCCCACAGCACCGGCTTTACCCATCCAGCTGCTGCAGTGCGGCTGTAGGTCTAGGCGGGGGAGTCTCTCAGCACCACCCAGATTCTCACACACCTGTATCTTGCTCGCTGGCCTCATATTTGCTGTTGTAGGACATGGAGGGTCACCAGGACAATCCACTTAACAGCCCACAGATTTTGTTCAATGATAGAAAATACCAGTGTTGAATTCTGGTCAAATCACTGCACCAACCACCCAGCTGTTTGCTATTTTTAACCAGTTTCAATTGCTCTGGAACTGGCCACACCTCTCTTTTTAAATCAGAGAGGCAGGGATCATACATGGCACTACCAGAGCCGTTGTTGCCTTTCACATACTTAAGGAGGCGTAGTAGAGTTGGGCGGAAGGATGGAAATTACTTTCACCTTAAAATTTTCAATTTGTAAATGATGTGATTTAGGCTTTTATTTTGCGCATTATCCAGTTTCTGGATTAAATAGGCCATCACTTACCCTCCTCCTCAGTCTAACAGCTGGTGACCTAAATGTTCTGCATCTTCTAGCATCTGCCCCAATATGAAGGGCAGTAAGTGGGTGTTGCTGTCGTTCAGTTGCTAAGTCGTGTCGGACTCTTTGTGAACCCATGGACTGCAGCACCCTAGGCTTCCCTGTCCTTCTTTATCTCCCAGAGTTTGCACAAACCCATGTCCATTGAGTCCCATGATACTATCTAACCATCTCATCCTCTGCCTCCCCCTTCTCCTACCCTCGAGCTTTCCCAGCATCTGGGTCTTTTCCAGTGAGTTGGCTCTTAGCATCTTGACAGTAAGCACAAACATAAAAAGAAAGAATATCTTCTTTTTTTAGGAGCACTATTTGGGAATGACAAAAAATGGAGATAATTGTTGGCCAAAATTTTTTTTAGTGACCTTTGCCTTTCAATTATTTCTTTCTGCCCCTATCTGAAAAGAAAAGGACTAGTTAAATGGCAAACAGAGCTCTCAAAGAAGGAAATCTTTGCTGATCCTGAAGATAAACCCAGGAGTATCACTGCTCACCAGTCACACACCCACTTATATGTTGAAGTGCCTCAACTCATGCCTAGGTAAGACTGACAGTAATTTTTTAAAATTTTTATTGGAGTATAGCTGATTTATAATGTTGTGTTAGTTTTAGTCATACAGCAAAGTGAACCAGTTATATGGAGAATAGTATGGAGGTTCCTTAAAATACCAAAAGTAGATCAA